>NC_047111.1:11561271-11651271 GCF_902500255.1 Thalassophryne amazonica | reverse complement strand
TGTAGGGTGGTTTCTGTTTCTGGATAATTTCTAGTTCTGGTTCAGTTCTGGTTCTGGATGGCTTCTGGTTCTCTGAGACTTGATTCACTGACTAAACTCAGTCGTGTTTGTGTTTTGGATTTGTTCCAGTTCTGGATGCAGCAGTCACAAAGTGTTCGTTTTCAGCACCAGCAAAATCCACATAATCATTTTTCGTAAAAAAATCGCCTCCCTCTTTGGCAACAAGCTGAAGATTGAATTTGGTCGCCCACCCAGGTTTCCCTTCTCCGGCCCTCCACCGTTCCCCTTTCCCACTAATCCAGTTCCACCGCCCTGTAAACCAAACAGCAGCACTTTCCAGTTTTCCGGAGAGATGTGTGAGGGAAATCTGGGGACGCTCAGATGTTGTAAGTCTCACAGTTTGACTAACCTGTCCCACATTTAGTGGACTTTGTGGACTTCCAGCTGCTCCTCTGTCTCTCTGCAGCAGAAAAGAAGCAGCTCAGGATCCTGAAGGCTTTCTACGGACCCAAGAAGAAAACAGAGTCCAAGTGCACCAGCAGCAACGTCACCAAGATCCTGAACCATCTGTAAGAATCACACAGCATGACGTCACCAAAGGCTCCAACTGTGCAGAACAGCGTCATCCTGTGAACACCTTATAGTGGAACAGCTTAGCTAAAATTTCCATAAAAATTGCTCATTTTGTGATAAAAGTGTGGAATTTGGCACACATATTCTAAATTAACTAATGTTTATTCTCAGATATGGAGCCATCCTGGAGCTGACCTCTAATGAGCTACAGGGGTCAATGAAGAATTACACAGGGGTCAAAATTTAAAAATGTTCCAATCATGTTGAAAACTATATCACATTATTTGTCTGATCATAAAGATTCCAAAAAGGTATAGTTTGGACAATCTATGACGGAATGTTCTGAAGTTATGGAGTAAAAACAGCAAGAATGGTGACAAAGGTCAGTTTCAGTTTGTACAGGGGTCAAAAGTTAAAGTTGCTCCAATTTTGGTAAAAGTGATGCAAATTATTGGTTGAGTGAATCGGGTTTTAAAAAGGAATAGCTTGCACCATCTGTCACGCTTAGTTATCATGTTACAGGGTAACATATGTCACATGTCATAGAATCCAATGGATGTTGACCTTGTTTTACCTTTACTTTGGAGACCAAACATTCAGGACAATCAAAACTATTCCATTTATTAGTCCTTTTATTGCCCTGTGTAATTCCATGCTTTTATCACAAAATGAACAATTGCTTTGCTACGCCGCCCCACAATTAAAAGTCTTCATGCACGCAGACACAGAATCCATCTGTTGTGTGTTGGGGGGTTTGGCTGGACATTTTGGTGTTCTTTTCTTTTCTTTGCTCTCCAGGTGGTATGCAAACTGATTTATTGTCTGTGGAGAAGGTGCTGGCAGAAGAGTCCTTCACCCTCATCAACGTGATATGCAGCACCTGTGGATGATGCTCACGTGCAACCTTAAAGACTTTCAGCTGAAGCAGATAATGAGATGGCGTTCTGCATTTAAGCCATGTGTGATTCAAGCAGAATTGCCGGGAACTCGACCTTGTGACGTTCGTTTGTGAGACGCTGAGGACCGCGCCTGGGTTTGACACATCGTGCCTGTGAAGGAGGACGGGTGAGGGACACATGCTGTCAGCACACATCAGAGGTGATTTGATTGTCTGAATAATTGTTAACAGTAATTTGGTATTTTGTTACGCAGTATATGTGAATAATGATGAGAGTTGTGCAGCTTGCTTCTCACGGCCGTGGCGTGCGGACAGATGATCCTCCACCTGTTGTGAGAAGCTGCTCATTTACATAAAGCTTAAATTCAGACCTGAATGTGTTGCTGATAGTGTGTGCCTTTGAAGGATATTAGTTGTAGCTGCTGACTTACCTCACCTTTTCTATCCTTCACAGAGTCGGTTTGGCGGTGAACGTGGGTCCAGAGGCGCCGGGCTTCGATCCCTTTGGGTGCTGGAGAGTGCGCCATCCTTCACTCCGCCAGACAGACGCGTTTTATGTTTGTACACCGAGTATTGCACAAAAGGGGGAAAATAAATTGTTTTGTTATTGGAACCGCTTTCTGGTTTATTTTAGCGCTGGGTTCAGTCAGACGCAGGTCCGCTCCTCAACCCGCGTCGACACATAACAGTAGTTCCCGGCCATTCTAAAATGGACCTAGCGGCAGAGGCGGTTCCATTTGCCGAAAGAGTTCAAGAACACTTGGAGAAAATATGGGAGCAATTACAGCATCGCGCAAACCAAATTAAACAAACAGACGCCCGTGTTACGGAGCTTGCAGCGCAAGCCGTTTCGCTTCCTGCTGCTCCAGCTGCGGCACCATCGATACCGGTGCAGATAACTCCGTCACCCAGAGATTCGGCGTCCGAACCGATTATTTGTCATCCGGAGCCTTATGCGGGAGACGTTGAAGCCATATTGCCCCGTCACATAAGCGTCAAGAAGAAGAAGAAGATGAAGTATCTCCAGGTGTTCTGGGACAGGCAAAATAATGGACACAAAAAAAAAAAAAAAAAAAATTTATTTGGGCTGTTTTTGTTTTTTGTAAGGGGTTATAAATTGTTTGGGGATTCAGAGGCGGTTCTGGTGGAGTGAACGACAGGCGGTTCGGAGCTCGGCTGGACTCAGTTGATCATTGGTTTTTATTATTTGTATTTAGGTATTTTCTGTTTGGGTCTGGGGTCGTTTTGTTTTGTTATTTTTTATTTCCCTGCTTCCCTAACCCCAACCTCACTCGCCCCAAGACCGTTCGTCTTGTGGGTTGTGGGGTGGTGCAGGTTGGTCACTCTGAGCGTTCTCAGAAGACCTCTGCACCTAGGGGGGTTGTCAGGGGGCGTTTTTTTTTGGTTTGGTTAGGGCCCCGGTTCCACTCACAGCCCGGTGGCCTTTGTACCGTTTGTCATTGGTGTGTGACGGGGTGTGGTGCAGCGGGAACATACCTCCTGTCGGAGGGGTGGGCCGATCTGTTTGCGTTCGCCATTTCGTAGTTCCACCCCTCCCGATAGGCTGGGGTATGGTCGGGTTTGGGGCACCGGACGTATTTCCGGTTTCCGCTGCGCCTTGGGGTTGGGAGGCGGGTTAGTTTTTCCTCTTCCCTTCCCCGGCTTGGCTATTTTGTTGCCGTTCGCCAAAATTGAGCCGACGGAGGGCTCTGGGAGTGATCTGGGGTCTTTCGGGGTGCTGGGGAAGGTAACAGGGTTTATTGGTTGTTTTATTTGCCCCCCGGGTTGTTTAATGTAGTCCACCGGGGGTTGGAATTTTGTGTTTCTTCTGTTTCCTTCCAGGTTCCACCTCCAGGGTTGATGGGACGGTCCTCTGGGGGGGAATTGGCTTGTGGGGCCGACTAGCCAAGTGTGGCCGGGTCTGGGGTTCCTGGGTTGTGGGGAGGGTGCCTCCTGGGGTTTGATGGTACAGTCCTCTGGGGGGCGCCGTTGCTCCATGTGTACCTGGGAACCTCTGTGGGATTCCGGCTTTGGCTATTTCTCCTGAAACCGGCGGTAAAGGCCTTCTGGGGGGGTGTTGGGCTCTGAAAGTCGTTCTGAGGGGGTTGTTTATTTTTCTTTGTGCATTTATGTTTGTATTGTGTTTGTGGGGCTGTGTTGGGTTTTTGCATTTGGGAGGTTTTTCTTTTTTTTCCCGGGGTTGGATGGGAAGGTCCCCTGGGAAGGTTTTGGGTGGGTTTTGTGTTTTTCTTGTATGTTAGGGTTGTACTTGGGACTCTTTTGGGGTTTTTGTTGATGCCAGCCGGCCTTCCAGCTGCGGTGCCCTGTCCTGCTGTCTGCGGTGGACCTTGGGAGCGTTACGCTGTCTGCTTCCTGACGAGGACCCCGGAGGGAGGTGCTGTTCTCGGACCTGGTCTGTTCGGTCGCCGGGAGGCTTCCCGTTAAAGGGGGGGTACTGTTGTGTGTTGGGGGGGTTTGGCTGGACATTTTGGTGTTCTTTTCTTTTCTTTGCTCTCCAGGTGGTATGCAAACTGATTTATTGTCTGTGGAGAAGGTGCTGGCAGAAGAGTCCTTCACCCCTCATCAACGTGATATGCAGCACCTGTGGATGATGCTCACGTGCAACCTTAAAGACTTCAGCTGAAGCAGATAATGAGATGGCGTTCTGCATTTAAGCCATGTGTGATTCAAGCAGAATTGCCGGGAACTCGACTTTGTGACGTTCGTTTGTGAGACGCTGAGGACCGCGCCTGGGTTTGACACATCGTGCCTGTGAAGGAGGATGGGTGAGGGACACATGCTGTCAGCACACATCAGAGGTGATTTGATTGTCTGAATAATTGTTAACAGTAATTTGGTATTTTGTTACGCAGTATATGTGAATATTGATGAGAGTTGTGCAGCTTGCTTCTCACGGCCGTGGCGTGCGGACAGATGATCCTCCACCTGTTGTGAGAAGCTGCTCATTTACATAAAGCTTAAATTCAGACCTGAATGTGTTGCTGATAGTGTGTGCCTTTGAAGGATATTAGTTGTAGCTGCTGACTTACCTCACCTTTTCTATCCTTCACAGAGTCGGTGTGTCGTGTCCACCTGGGGGGTGTTTGGCGGTGAACGTGGGTCCAGAGGCGCCGGGCTTCGATCCCTTTGGGCGCTGGAGAGCGCGCCGTCCTTCACTCCGCCAGACAGACGCATTTTATGTTTGTACACCGAGTATTGCACAAAAGGGGGAAAATAAATTGTTTTGTTATTGGAACCGCTTTCTGGTTTATTTTAGCGCTGGGTTCAGTCAGACGCAGGTCCGCTCCTCAACCCGCATCGACACATAACACCATCTGCCCCAAAACTGCTGGTTGCTGAGAAACCATCTGTTACACGTCCACATGGTTCATCTGATGGAAGCAAACAAAACCTTCACTCAGATGTAAAGTTGGCGCTGAGACCAGCTTGGTCAGGTCTGGGACCATCGCCACAGATCTGCTCAGGGTCCAACTTAGAACCACTCAAGCAGCCAACTGGTCCAAACCCATGTCTCCATATTAACCATCTGTCTGCTGCAGCTCCTCATCCGACTCTCACCAAGTAGGTCAGAGTCTTTAGGGTCCTGGTGCTTCCTGTCCTATTGTCTGGTGGTCAGACTTGGACTCTAATCAATGTCCGAAGTGAGGACTGGATGTCTTTGGTCCCAGGTTTCTGTGGGGGATCTTTGGGTCCTGCTGGAATGACTTTGTGTCCAGTGAACAGTTACTTAGTGAGACTCTGATGAGGAGGATCACTGACACTGTGAGGGAACATCAGACACCACATTTAGTCCACATGGGTAGTTTTCTGCGGGTGGCTCCATCAGCACCAGCCACGCTCTCAGACCTGATCCCAACCAAAGCTCGACATCATGACCCAGTTTACTTAAAAATACTTAACCCTTAAAAACAGGAAGAAGAAAAGTCGCTGTTGATGGTCGAGTTCAAGCATCGTGTTTGTCCTGCAGGTGTGAACGGAAGGAGGTGTGTTCTGTCCAGGTCACCAACAGTGTGTTAGGAGGAGACCCCTGTCCCTACAGGCACAAGTGTGTGAGGTTCACCGCCGAGTGTCTCTGACAGGTGAGACATGCACTACACAGACAGACAGAGAGACAGGCAGACAGACAACAAGAGAGATAGACAGAAAGAGAGACAGGTAGAGAGAGAGATGGTCAGAAAGACAGACAGGCAGATAGACAGACAACAAGAGAGACAGACAGAAAGAGAGACAGGCAGAGAGAGAGATGGTCAGAAAGACAGACAGGCAGACAGAGAAACAGGCAGGCAGACACACAGAGAGACAGGCAGAAAGAGAGACACACAGACAGGAAGAGAGAGAGAGAGAGACGGTCAGAAAGAGAGACAGACAGAAAGAGGGACAGTCAGAAAGAGAGAGACAGAGAAACATGCAGGCAGAAAGACAGAGATGGGCAGAAAGAGAGACAGACAGAGAAACAGGCACACAGACAGAGACAGACAGACAGAGAGACGTCAGAAAGAGAGACAGACAGAGAAATGGACAAGCAGACAGAAAAATAAAAGTACTTAATTCTTTCACCAAAGCAACAAATCTAGTCTTTCATCTTAGATGCACCTTCTGGCAAATTGTAGCTGAACTTTCAGGTCTCCTTTTTAAGAAAATCCTTATATAAATTCAACAATAATGATAATAATAATATTAAAGCAAACAGAGCTCTGGCATCGGATTGGAAAAGTCTCGGTATCTGCAGATATCCAAATTCAGGTATCGAGATCGGATCGGAAGTGAAAAATTGTGGCTTGGTGCATCGCTAATTTAATTACAGTCCTCCTGTTGTGAATCGCTAGTAGTTAGCTTTTGCTAGTGGTTAGCATGCGTTAGCTAGGTCCCCCCCCCCCCCCCCACCCCCGCTTCTTTCATTGCTATTTTTACCAGTCTAACACTTCTGTTAGTTTTTCAGTGTAACTACTGTGAATTTTAGGTCATTATTTTACTCCTGTGTAAATCTTAAGAGTGGTTAGCATTTTTACTAGTGGATAGCTTGCCCCCCTCCCCCCGTTTCTTTCATACTTCTGTTAGTTTTTCGGTGGAACTGCTGTGAATTTTACTTTAATTCATTTGAAAGCTTGTCTCTTAGTCTTGTCCATCCAAATTGGAAGTCCCAAAAAACAGTTTTATTTGTTGTTATCTATCGTCCTCCTGGTTGTTACTGTGAGTTTCTCTGTGAATTTTCGGACCTTTTGTCTGACTTAGTGCTTAGCTCAGATAAGATAATTATAGTGGGCGATTTTAACATCTACACAGATGCTGAGAATGACAGCCTCAACACTGCATTTAATCTATTGTTAGACTCGATTGGCTTTGCTCAAAATGTAAATGAGTCCACCCACCACTTTAATCATACCTTAGATCTTGTTCTGACTTATGGTATGGAAATTGAAGACTTAACAGTATTCCCTGAAAACCCCCTTCTGTCTGATCATTTCTTAACATTTACATTTACTCTGATGGACTACCCAGCAGTGGGGAATAAGTTTCATTACACTAGAAGTCTTTCAGAAAGCGCTGTAACTAGGTTTAAGGATATGATTCCTTCTTTATGTTCTCCAATGCCATATACCAACACAGGGCAAAGTAGCTACCTAAACTCTGTGAGTGAGATAGATTATCTCGTCAATAGTTTTATATCCTCATTGAGGACAACTTTGGATGCTGTAGCTCCTCTGAAAAAGAGAGCCTTAAATCAGAAGTGCCTGACTCCGTGGTATAACTCACAAACTCGCAGCTTAAAGCAGATAACCCGTAAGTTGGAGAGGAAATGGCGTCTCACTAATTTAGAAGATCTTCACTTAGCCTGGAAAAAGAGTCTGTTGCTCTATAAAAAAGCCCTCCGTAAAGCTAGGACATCTTACTACTCATCACTAATTGAAGAAAATAAGAACAACCCCAGGTTTCTTTCAGCACTGTAGCCAGGCTGACAAAGAGTTAGAGCTCTATTGAGCCGAGTATTCCTTTAACTTTAACTAGTAATGACTTCATGACTTTCTTTGCTAATAAAATTTTAACTATTAGAGAAAAAATTACTCATAACCATCCCAAAGACATATCGTTCTCTTTGGCTGCTTTCAGTGATGCCGGTATTTGGTTAGACTCTTTCTCTCCGACTGTTCCGTCTGAGTTATTTTCATTAGTTACTTCCTCCATACCATCAACATGTCTATTAGACCCCATTCCTACCAGGCTGCTCAAGGAAGCCCTACCATTAATTAATGCTTCGATCTTAAATATGATCAATCTGTCTTTATTAGTTGGCTATGTACCACAGGCTTTTAAGGTGGCAGTAATTAAACCATTACTTAAAAAGCCATCACTTGACCCAGCTATCTTAGCTAATTATAGGCCAATCTCCAACCTTCCTTGTCTCTCAAAAATTCTTGAAAGGGTAGTTGTAAAACAGCTAACTGATCATCTGCAGAGGAATGGTCTATTTGAAGAGTTTCAGTCAGGCTTTAGAATTCATCATAGTACAGAAACAGCATTATGTAAGGTTACAAATGATCTTCTTATGGCCTCAGACAGTGGACTCATCTCTGTGCTTGTTCTGTTAGACCTCAGTGCTGCTTTTGATACTGTTGACCATAAAATTTGTATTACAGAGATTAGAGCATGCCATAGGTATTAAAGGCACTGCGCTGCGGTGGTTTGAATCATATTTATCTAATAGATTACAATTTGTTCATGTAAATGGGGACTCTTCTTCACAGACTAAGGTTAATTATGGAGTTCCACAAGGTTCTGTGCTAGGACCAATTTTATTCACTTTATACATGCTTCCCTTAGGCAGTATTATTAGACAGCATTGCTTAAATTTTCATTGTTACGCAGATGATACTCAGCTTTATTTATCCATGAAGCCAGAGGACACACACCAATTAGCTAAACTGCAGGATTGTCTTACAGACATAAAGACATGGATGACCTCTAATTTCCTGCTTTAAAACTCAGATAAAACTGAAGTTATTGTACTTGGCCCCACAAATCTTAGAAACATGGTGTCTAACCAGATCCTTACTCTGGATGGCATTACCCTGACCTCTAGTAATACTGTGAGAAATCTTGGAGTCATTTTTGATCAGGATATGTCATTCAATGCGCATATTAAACAAATATGTAGGACTGCTTTTTTGCATTTGCACAATATCTCTAAAATTAGAAAGGTCTTGTCTCAGAGTGATGCTGAAAAACTAATTCATGCATTTATTTCTTCTAGGCTGGACTATTGTAATTCATTATTACCAGGTTGTCCTAAGAGTTCCCTGAAAAGCCTTCAGTTAATTCAAAATGCTGCAGCTTGAGTACTGACAGGGACTAGAAGGAGAGAGCATATCTCACCCATATTGGCCTCTCTTCATTGGCTTCCTGTTAATTCTAGAATAGAATTTAAAATTCTTCTTCTTACTTATAAGGTTTTGAATAATCAGGTCCCATCTTATCTTAGGGACCTCATAGTACCATATCACCCCAATAGAGTGCTTCGCTCTCAGACTGCAGGCTTACTTGTAGTTCCTAGGGTTTGTAAGAGTAGAATGGGAGGCAGAGCCTTCAGCTTTCAGGCTCCTCTCCTGTGGAACCAGCTCCCAATTCGGATCAGGGAGACAGACACCCTCTCTACTTTTAAGATTAGGCTTAAAACTTTCCTTTTTGCTAAAGCTTATAGTTATGGCTGGATCAGGTGACCCTGAACCATCCCTTAGTTATGCTGCTATAGACTTAGACTGCTGGGGGGTTCCCATGATGCACTGAGTGTTTCTTTCTCTTTTGCTCTGTATGCACCACTCTGCATTTAATCATTAGTGATTGATCTCTGCTCCCCTCCACAGCATGTCTTTTCCTGGTTCTCATCCCTCAGCCCCAACCAGTCCCAGCAGAAGACTGCCCCTCCCTGAGCCTGGTTCTGCTGGAGGTTTCTTCCTGTTTAAAAGGGAGTTTTTCCTTCCCACTGTCGCCAAGTGCTTGCTCACAGGGGGTCGTTTTGACAGTTGGGGTTTTTCTGTAATTATTGTATGGCTTTGCCTTGCAATATGAAGCGCCTTGGGGCAACTGTTTGTTGTGATTTGGCGCTATATAAATAAAATTGATTTGATTTGATTTAGTTCATTATTTTACTCCTGTGTGAACTTTAGGAGTGGTTAGCATATTCGTTAGCGTTAGCTCACACTTGCTTGGCTCTACTTTTGAATTTTCTGGTGCACATAGTACACTACTTAACACTTCAAATAAATTAGGATTTCCCAGTCACCGTACTAGTGGCTTCCAGTGGAATGTTTGCTGTTGTGAAGCTCTTCCAAACTTTACAGGGTTGTTTCTCTTATTTCTGTTTAGCACTCTTCTGGTTGTGAAGTGTATCTACTCTGAATCTTATTTAACAGTCCTAGGCCCCCTGCTTTTCTCCCTTTATATAGCACCCCTTGGGCACATATTGCAGCATTTTGGGATTACCTTTCACTGGCGTGCTGATGATACTCATTTATACATGCTGATAACTGCTGGTAATCTCATTCACATAAAATCCTTAGAAGATTGCCTTACATCAGTGAGAAGTTGGATGTCTAGAAATGTCCTACTTTTAAACTCTGATAAGACTGAAATGATGGTTCTTGGTCCAGTGAGACATCGGCATCAATTTGACCAGTGAAGGCTTAGCCTAGGCTCGTGTCATACGTCACACTGACAAAGTGAGGAACCTTGGGGTAATTTTTGATCCTACATTGTCCTTTGACCTCCACATTAGAAATATTACGAAGACTGCTTTTGTCCACCTGCAAAATATAGTGAAGATTTGTCCCATCCTGTCTGTGGCTGATGCTGAGACCCTGATTCATACGTTTATCTCTTCTAGATTGGACTACTGCAATGTTCTATTTTCTGGTTTACTGCAGTCCAGCATTAGGGGTCTCCAATTGGTTCAAAATGCTGCAGCCAGACTTTTGACACGAATCAGAAAGTTTGACCACATTACACCCATTCTAGCATCTCTTCACTGGCTTCCTGTCCCAGTGAGATCAGATTTTAAGGTTCTGCTACTAGTCTATAAAATTGTTCACAGACTGGCACCTTCCTACCTAGCTGACCTAATCAAACCTTACGTACCGGCCTGGGCTTTGCGTTCTCAGGGTGCAGGACTACTTTGTGTTCCTAAGGTGAATAAGAAGTCTGCAGGTCACAGAGCTTTCTCTTATCGTGCCCCTGTTCTGTGGAATGATCTCCCTGCATCAATAAAACAGTCAGATTCTGTAGAGACTTTCAAGTCCAGACTTAAGATGCGCTTATTTTCCCTTTTGTGTGGCGAGCATACTGGCATAGTATGTTACTATGCTTTTTACCTCTTTTAATTCATTTTATTAGTAAACGGAGCGTGCCGCCGGCCTCACTTTACCTAAATTCTGGGTCTTTAGGTGAAGCTTAGGGCTAGTGGCCGCCGATCACCTTAGTATTTCCTGTTTTCTTGTTATTTAATGCTGACAAATTATACAGTATTTCTTGTCTTTCTGATGCCTGATTCTGTTTTTTCTCTCTGTTTGAGGTGCAGCTCCATCCAGAGATAGGTGTGATGTTTGTGCTGGAGACCTTCCTGTCCTGTGCACCAACAGCATTTCTTGTATATCTATTTTGTGAATTGTTCTGTAATTTGTGGTCTGTATCATGGTCCAAGCAGAGGGTCACCCCTTTGAGTCTGGTCTGCTTGAGGTTTCTTCCTCAGAGGGAGTTTTTTTTATTACCACTGCTGCTCTGGGGGTTAGTAAGGTTAGACCTTACTTGTTTGAAGCACCTTGAGGCAACTTTGTTGTGATTTGGTGCTATATAAATAAAAAAAAAAGAATTTAAAAAATGAAATGATTTCAGCAATGCATTCAGGATTCGACGCACATTAGTGGAAATACCCTGGATCTGGTTCTTGCATGTGGCATTGCTGTCACAAACATTGACATCATGCCAGTGATCAGTGGTCTCTGATCACTCACTTATTAAGTTTACAGTTTCAGTGCAGTGTTTAGTGGAACAACAACATTATATAGCACTACGGCAATGGATCAAGTCCTCAACTAAGACTGAACTCGAAGCTAGACTGCCTGATGTCTGAGCTTCACATTTGGAAAATGCCCAATCAGTAGACAGTCTTGTGGGCAGTGTTAGGTTCTTTTATGTGGTGAGTGATCTCAAAAAGAATTGGATAGGAAACAGACTTCAAAGTTTAGATGTTGTATTGAAAAAGTTCAATTCCTGATACAGTGGGGTCTTTGAACCAGATCACATGCAGGGTTCTCCCCAGAAATATTTAGTATAGCGGTGCTGTTGGTAATTATCACCCGAGGCGGCGTGTTGCGAGTCATTTTGACTGGTTTTAGATGCATTGAAAGCAAGAACAAGTGACAAAAAAATGACACTTATGCTGTAATATCAAAGTTCTTTTTGCATGTTTCTGTCTAAGTTAATAAAATAAATAACATTGAAAGTTTAAAAACACATTAATGTTTGATGGCCATAACATTTGCTCTCCTCTTTAAAAATGACACACTGTACCTTTAATCCAGTCAGACAGGCAGAGTTTTTCTGTCATGTTGACAGTTTAGTTTTTTCTTTTTAACATTTCTCAGTGGGACTGCAGACTTTTTAAAAACAATATAACCCCTAATTGTCTAAATCTAAACTGATTTGATTGTCAAATCAGAAACAGATTTATTGCAAAGTAAGTTCTCACGTACAAGTAATTTGATCTGGTGTCATTGGTGCATAAACAATAATAAAAAGAAAATGAAAAAAATAAATCTGTAAGAAGTAAAAAAGTAAATCTGCTCTTTAAATGATCAAGTCCTGGGTGAAAAACTTTCTGAATCAGTTCACACGTTATTGTTTCACTGAAGCTGTGTGGTGAAGATGATCGTTGATTTAAAATTGCTTCACTGCTTTTTTACAGCATGTAGCGTCTGCTGTTCACACTTTTTCCTCCCTCTCTCTCTCTCCAGGAATGAGAGACTCGTCACTCTCACACCGTCTTTGCGGCTTATTTGAGCAAACTTTGGAAACATGAAGGCTTTCATCTGTAAAATAAAGCCTTGATATGTCACTAACTATGCAGGCAGAAGGAGCTCTTTTTATTGGAAGACTTTGACAGAGATTTTATTCTTTCTCACTCTGAGCTGCAGCGCTGTGGCTCGGCTTGGCTGCCGGCTTTTGAGGGGCGAGCAGGCAGCAGTCTGTTCAGCACAAACAGACTGGCTGGTTGAAAAAAATATCTGAGAGCAGGGAACAGTATAACGGCGCTGTGGTAACAGTATAATGGCACTATGCCATTGTTCCATTGTCTGGGGAGAACTCTGAGTCATGCAAACACCGCGAACAAAGAGCCCAGGTCTCCTTTCTACGCTAAACTTTTATTTCTGTGCCTAAGCCCGCCCCATGTCGGCAGTCTTTAGCCTGTCATGAATCAGTGTATTACGAGTGGCTGCATTGTGAAGTAGGCAGATATTAGCGGGTGTCTGCTCACGTTGCATTCAAGGCAGTTATGTAAAAATCTTATAATGTGTGTCTGCATGTTAGGCAATAAATCAGTATTCATGCTAATTCTTGTCCAAATAGACATGAATACTTTGGTTTGGTTTTATCAATTAAATATCTACAAGAAAGATCAGATGGTTTTATCAATTAGACAGCTGTAAAAAGATCAGATAGTTTTACTAAATACAAGGACATTTTGGATGTGCGTCAGCCACTTTGTGATATGCATCATGGAACACTCTTCCAGTAGTTTAAACTCAGTGCTCAAAACTACACTCGACATGATTGCACCACCTTTATTATAACCATGCCCCCCCCCCCCCAAAAAAAAAAAAAACACAGTCACCTTGGTTCAGTGACTACCTGTGTGACCTCAAGCATAAGGCTAGAGGTCTAGATCGGAAATGGCGTAGTTCAAAATTAGAAGTATTCCACCTTGCGTGGGTGTGATGCTATCTTAGACTATAATCATGCATTATTGGCTACAAAGTGGACCTATTACTCTGATTTGATCAAAAAAACAAGCATAACTCAAAATTCTTGTTCAACACGGTGGCAACACTTATTCATGGACAACCACCTGTAGTTCGCTCCCCTTTTACAGCACAAGATTTCCTGGAATACATCGAGAAGAAAATAGAAGACATTATGTTAAACATATCCCAGCATGCCTTAACCCAGCCACTACACCCTGCTATTGAGGTGGGCACCATTACTGAGGTATTACCTAGATTTAAGAATTTGATAGTATCTCACTAGGCATGCTGATGAAACTCGTAACGTCAACAAAAAACACAACCTGTTTATTTGATCCTATACCAACAAAACTGTTTAAGGACCTGTGGCCCACTCTTTGGCTGACTGCTGGAAATTATTAATCTTTCTTTAACTTCTAGATCTGTTGCTAAATGTTTCAAATCTGCAGTGATTAAACCATTACTTAAGAAACCTAATCTTGACCACCATTACCTGTGTTCTTGCTCTGGGGGTTAGTAAGGTTAGAACTTACTTGTGTGAAGCACCTTGAGGCAACTTTGTTGTGATTTGGTGCTATATAAATGAAATACAGTAGTGTTCAGAATAATCGTAGTGCTATGTGACTAAAAAGATTAATCCAGGTTTTGAGTATATTTCTTATTGTTACATGGGAAACAAGGTACCAGTAGATTCAGTAAATTCTCACAAATCCAACAAGACCAAGCATTCATGATATGCACACTCTTAAGGTTATGAAACTGGGCTGTTAGTAAAAAAAAGAAGAAAAGGGGGTGTTCACAATAATAGTAGCATCTGCTGTCGACGCTACAAACTCAAAACTACTATGTTCAAACTGCTTTTTTAGCAATCCTGTGAATCACTAAACTAGTATTTAGTTGTATAACCACAGTTTTTCATGATTTCTTCACATCTGCGAGGCATTAATTTTGTTGGTTTGGAACCAAGATTTTGCTCATTTACTAGTGTGCTTGGGGTCATTGTCTTGTTGAACACCCATTTCAAGGGCATGTCCTCTTCAGCATAAGGCAACATGTCCTCTTCAGGTATTTGGACATATCCAAACTGATCCATGATACCTGGTATGCGATATATAGGCCCAACACCATAGTAGGAGAAACATGCCCATATCATGATGCTTGCACCACCATGCTTCACTGTCTTCACTGTGTACTGTGGCCTTGAATTCAGAGTTTGGGGGTCGTCTCACAAACCGTCCTGCGGCCCTTGAACCCAAAAAGAACAATTTTACTCTCATCAGTCCACAAAATATTCCTCCATTTCTCTTTAGGCTACTTGATGTGTTCTTTGGCAAATTGTAACCTCTTCTGCACGTCTTTTATTTAACAGAGGAACTTTGTGGGGGATTCCTGCAAATAAATTAGCTTCACACAGGTGTTTTCTAACTGTCACAGCACTTACAGGTAACTCCAGACTGTCTTTGATCATTCTGGAGCTGAGCAATGGGTGAGCCTTTGCCATTCTGGTTATTCTTCTATCCAGTTTGATGGTTGTTTTCCGTTTTCTTCCATGCGTCTCTGTTTTTTGTTTTTTTTTGTCCATTTTAAAGCATTGGAGATCATTGTAGATGAACAGCCTATAATTTTTTGCACCTGCGTACAAGTTTTCCCCTCTCCAATCAACTTTTTAATCAAATTACGCTGTTCTTCTGAACAACGTCTTGAACGTCCCATTTTCCTCAGGCTTTCAAAGAGAAAAGCATGTTCAACAGGTGCTGGCTTCATCCTTAAATAGGGGACACCTGATTCACACCTGTTTGTTTGATGAACTCACTGACTGAATGCCACACTACTATTATTGTGAACACCCCCTTTTTTACTTTTTTTTTTTCTTATAGCCCAATTTCATACCCTTAAGAGTGTGCATATCACATCATATCATATATTGGATTTGTGAGAATCTACTGAATCTACTGGTACCTTGTTTCCCATGTAACAATTAGAAATATACTCAAAACCTGGATTAATCTTTTTAGTCACATAGCACTACTATTACTCTGAACACTACTGTAAATTGAAAAATTGACAGAGAGAGAAACAGGCACGCAGACAGAGAGACATGTTTTGTCCAGAGCCATTGTAAAGTGTATGTTTGTGTGATTTACAGGGACGTCGTCCTTCCTGCAGAAACCACCCGAGATTATTTTTCAGTTTTGTTGCTGAAGCTTCAAAGAGGATTCAAATAAAGGAGTCATGAAGCATGTTTGCATGTCTGATTCTGGATTCAGCTTTGTTTGACTTTCAGGAAATGTTCAATGAATAAACTGTTTAAAGTATCAAAAACAGCTTTGACTCAAATCATCCATCGTGTCAAAGGTCACGAATTTCCCCAGCCCATGACCAAGAACGGTGCAGAGAGATGGAAGAATCCTGAAGCAGACTCAACTCCACGGTGGAGAGACATCCATGGTGGTTAGGTTAGGATTAGGGCTCAGGAAGACGGGCTGGAATATCAGCCCCGCAGAGCGTAGGCCACAAATGGGCCCAGCCCCCCCAGTGAACCTTCTTAGTTAAACCTTTTGGTTCCCTTAATACAGGACACCAGGTTTCTTAACTTTAGTTTCCCAATCTGGTCAGGTTCCAAAATAAAGGAACCCATAACCCTCTGCCTTAGTCTGCCCCTTGCTGGCCCAAAAAGTGATGAGACATCTGAGGCTCGTCCCCACAGATTGTGACCTGTTGGAGTCTCATTACCATCCCATGTCTGACCTCTGAGAGTCCAAACCACTGAACTTATCATACTTCTAGACAGGACAGCCAGCTCTCTGGACAACCTGAGGTTTGGTCCGTCCACCAGCCATCTCGCCTGCCTGCCGTTACTCCACCACTGCTTTTGTGGTTCTGCTTCCTGATCCAGTTCTGGAGGCTGGTCTCCTGCACAGCAGTTGACACCCCGACAACATGCTGTGGACACACACATTTAGTTGACCACCCACACGTTGCGAGCCGGCCCGCTTTCTCATTACCTGGAATACGTGTGTGAGCAGGTCCTCACATTACTACTACATCATTAGTGTGTCCCAACGTGTGTTTAGGGCTTGGACACACTCACACACCACAGCTGATGAACAGTGTGGCCCTTTAACGGCTCAGTTACACACACCTGACTTTCTGAGTAAATAAAAACTCTTTTAACCTTAAAATAGTGTTTTTTTTTCCATGTGTTGCTTGTATTTTATTTGTTTTTAATGTTCTCATGTTGATGTTAACCTGCCTATCATGATGTGTGCTGCTGCCTTTCTTGGCCAGGTCGCCCTTGCCAAAGAGGTTTCGATCTCAATGGGTCTTTCTGGTTAAATAAAGGTTATTATTTGTTGTGTGTTGGGGGGTTTGGCTGGACATTTTGGTGTTCTTTTCTTTTCTTTGCTCTCCAGGTGGTATACAAACTGATTTATTGTCTGTGGAGAAGGTGCTGGCAGAAGAGTCCTTCACCCTCATCAACGTGATATGCAGCACCTGTGAATGATGCTCACGTGCAACCTTAAAGACTTTCAGCTGAAGCAGATAATGAGATGGCGTTCTGCATTTAAGCCATGTGTGATTCAAGCAGAATTGCCGGGAACTCGACCTTGTGATGTTCGTTTGTGAGACGCTGAGGACCGCGCCTGGGTTTGACACATCGTGCCTGTGAAGGAGGACGGGTGAGGGACACATGCTGTCAGCACACATCAGAGGTGATTTGATTGTCTGAATAATTGTTAACAGTAATTTGGTATTTTGTTACGCAATATATGTGAATATTGATGAGAATTGTGCAGCTCGCTTCTCACTGCCGTGGCGTGCGGACTGATGATCCTCCACCTGTTGTGAGAAGCTGCTCATTTACATAAAGCTTAAATTCAGACCTGAATGTGTTGCTGATAGTGTGTGCCTTTGAAGGATATTAGTTGTAGCTGCTGACTTACCTCACCTTTTCTATCCTTCACAGAGTTGGTTTGTCGTGTCCACCTGGGGGGTGTTTGGCGGTGAACGTGGGTCCAGAGGCGCCGGGCTTCGATCCCTTTTGGGCGCTGGAGAGCGCGCCATCCTTCACTCCGCCAGACAGACGCGTTTTATGTTTGTACACAGAGTATTGCACAAAGGGGGAAAATAAATTGTTTTGTTATTGGAACCACTTTCTGGTTATTTTAGCGCTGGGTTTAGTCAGACGCAGGTCCGCTCCTCAACCCGACACATTATTATTATTATTATTATTATTATCAGGAGCTCCACACCCTGAATGACAGGAAACACCTTAGCCTGAGAGAGGGTGATGTATCTGCCCAGTGCAAAGCTCTTTTCCTGTGTCCATCCAGCTCCAGCTTTACCCCGATCAATGATGGGTCTGTAAAACAGGTTGTCTTCAGGTCCGGCTCCGACCTCGACTCTCTCCCTGTTATCACTGATCTAAATTTATTCACAAAGGAATATCTTTTTCCTGCCCCCTCACATGGGAAAGTAATGAGAGGAAGATACACTGAAATTCTTTCACTGATTCAGGTATGACTGGAATAAATAACAAATACAAATTAACATTCATAATGACGGAGAGCTGATTGGACAAAATGACACGAGTCTGATTTTCTGTCACAGAACCGAAAAGCTAAAAGCAGTTTCATGTCGGAACGGAAACTTTCTGCAGTCTCATTTTACAGTTTTTCACATCAGACTGAATCCTTTTTCTGTGATGCTACAAACGGACAGTCTTTTAATAATTGTCATGTCCAGTCAATCGCTGTCCTTTTCCATGTCCTTCCATGTTTCACTCTAACACTTAGAGCAAAATGTGGAGCAACATGTTGGACGACACGTGGAGCAACATGTAGAGCAAAATGTGGAGCGAAATGCGGAGCAACATGTGGGGCGACACGTGCAGTAACACAGAGCGAAATGTGGAGTGACATGTTGGATGACATGGAGCACCACATAGAGCAAAATGTGGAGTAACATGTTAGACGACGTGGAGCAACACGTAGAGCAAAATGTGGAGCGACGTGGGGCGACACGTAGAGTGAAATGTGGAGCGACATGTGGGGTGACATGTGCAGCAACACAGAGAGAGAAATGTAGAGCGGCATGTGGAACAACATGTGGAGTGAAATGTAGAGCGGCATGTGGAACAACATGTAGAGTGAAACGTAGTGTGACGTGGGGCGACACGTGGAGCAACACAGAGCGAAATGTGGAGTGACGTGGGGTGACACGTGCAGCAAGTCGTAGAGAGAAATGTAGAGTGGCATGTGGGGCAACATGTAGAGTGAAATGTGGAGTGACATATTTGGCGACACGTGGAACAACACGTAGAGCGAAATGTGGGGTGACACGTGGAACAACAGAACAAAATGTGAACCATCCCTGGTTCTCAAGACCAGGCACCTAAGTGGCTCTACTCTACTCTTTTCTACTCTCCTATTTTACTCTTCCTTTTTAGATATTTGTATACTGGCATAGTTCCACCACAGAATTGGAATATAATATATAAGATATACCGTACTGAATTTTCATGTGGGGCAACATGTGGAGCAAAATGTGGAACAAAATGTGGAGCGACATATTTGGTGACATGTGGAACAACATGTAGAGCAAAATGTGGGGCGACACGTGGAACAACACATAGAGCGAAATGTGGAGCGACATATTTGGTGACACATGGAACAACATGTAGAGCGAAATGTGGAGCGACATGTGTGGAAACATGTGGGCTGAAATGTGGACCGACATGTGGGGTGACACATGGGCCAAAATGTGGACCGACATGTGGGGCGACACGTGGAGCAACACGTAGAGCAAAATGTGGAGCAACATACTTGACAACACGTGGAACAACACTTAAGCCGCATTCACACCGGGCGCGACGCGAGCGACGGCAGTGACAGGTTGCCATGTAATCCCTATGGTAGGAGGCGTTGTGGCGCGACGCGATGGATGCGAATGAAGCGACGGGAGTGAAGCGATTTTGAGTGATATTGAGCGATTAGCGCATTTGTGGCATGATATTGCGTCGCGTCACGTCGCATTGCCCTCCTCCCCAAGTTGAAAAATCTCAACTTTTTCATCTTGTCGTGCTGCGATGACCAATCAGGGACTGGATATGTAGTGACGTGGAGATGTCTGGAGTGTGACTGAGTTGGATGTGAACATGTCCTGTCTCTGGTAGCCAACCTGTGAGCAGGACTTATGTCCCTTTTGTTCTTTATTTCACAATTATGACAGAGCTTGGGGGAAGAGCAGGGGGAGCGGAGTTTTTTTTTTTTTTCACGTGCACGTGCGAGCGAATCATCCGTGAAGATTATTTTATTTATTAACTACACAGATGTATAATAAAACAAATGGTGACTGGTTTCTAAACACAATTATGACAGAGTTTTTGGGGGAAGAGCGAGGAGCAGCCCCGCAGCAGGCAGCGCAGTTTTTTTTTTATTGTTTACATGTGCGTGCATGAACGGGGCAGGAAGTCCTCAAACTGGGTCCTGAAGAGGCGGAAGGACCGCTGAAAGCGGTCGTCATCCAGACGCATCTCGTGTTGCAAATAATGAAACTCCCCGAATTGGGAACGTCTCATGACGTTTGTCAGCTTTCCACAACAACTCACTCCGTGTGATCAAGGGCCATCATGTTAACTTGACTGACAACCGGAGCCGGCGAGCGGAATGGAATCTCCTCCTATTTGATGATGCACTAGGGCGAATTTTCGCAGCGAAAGCAGAGCGACACACCGGGCGATGGTGGCGCGTCCGTCTGGTCATGCCCGGTATGAATTTGGCATTAGAGTGAAATGAGGAGCGACATGTGGGGCGACACGTGGAACAACACGTAGAGAGAAATGTGGAGCGACATGTGGGGGTGACATATTTGGCGACACATGGAACAACTGTAGAGCAAAATGTGGGGTGACATGTGGAACAACACTTAGAGCGAAATGTGGAGCGACATGTGGGGTTACATGTGGAACAACACGTAGAGCGAAATGTGGAGCAACATGTGGGGCGACATGCGGGCCGAAATGCGGACCGACATGTGGGGGCGACACGTGGAGCAAAATGTGGAGCAACATGTCGGACAACACATGGAGCAACATGTAAGAGCAAAATGTGGAGCAACATGTTGGACAACACGTAGAGCAAAATGTGGAGCAACATATTTGACAACACGTGGAACAACACTTAAGCCGCATTCACACCGGGCACGACGCGAGTGACAGCAGCGACAGGTTGCCATGTAATCCCTATGGTAGGAGGTGTTGTGGCGTCACGCGACGGACGCGAATGAAGCAATGGGAGTGAAGCGATTTTGAGCGATATTGAGTGACTGGCGCATTTGTGGCGTGATATTGCGTCGCGTCACGTCACGTTGCCCTCCTCCCCAAGTTGAAAAATCTCAACTTTTTCATCTTGTCGCGCTGCGATGACCAATCAGGGACTGGATATGTAGTGACGTGGAGATGTCTGGAGTGTGACTGAATTGGATGTGAACATGTCCTGTCTCTGGTAGCCAACCTGTGAGCAGGACTTATGTCCCTTTTGTTCTTTATTTCACAATTATGACAGAGTTTGGGGGAAGGGTGAGCAGCAGCCCTGCAGCAGGGGGAGCGGAGTTATTATTTTTTTTCACGTGCGCGTGCGAGCGAATCATCCGTGAAGATTATTTTATTTATTAACTACACAGATGTATAATAAAACAAATGGTGACTGGTTTCTAAACACAATTATGACAGAGTTTTTGGGGGAAGAGCGAGGAGCAGCCCCGCAGCAGGCAGCGCAGTTTTTTTTTTTTATTGTTTACATGTGCGTGCATGAACGGGGCAGGAAGTCCTCAAACTGGGTCCTGTAGAGGCGGAAGGACTGCTGAAAGCGGTCATCATCCAGACGCATCTCGTGCTGCAAATAATGAAACTCCCCAAATTGGGAACGTCTCATGACGTTTGTCAGCTTTCCACAACAACTCGCTCCGTGTGATCAAGGGCCATCATGTTAACTTGACTGACAACCGGAGCCGGAATGGAAGCTCCTCCTATTTGATGATGCACTAGGGCGAATTTTCGCAGCGAAAGCAGAGCGACACACCAGGCGATGGTGGCGCGTCCGTCTGGTCATGCCCGGTGTGAATTTGGCATTAGAGCAAAATGAGGAGTGACATGTGGGGTGACACATGGAACAACACGTAAAGCAAAATGTGGAGCAACATGTGGGGCGACATGCGGGCCGAAATGTGGACCGACGTGGGGGCGACACGTGGAGCAAAATGTGGAGCAACATGTCGGACAACACATGGAGCAACATGTAGAGCAAAATATGGAGCAACATGTTGGACAACACGTGGAGCAACACGTAGAGCAAAATGTGGAGCAACATGCGGGGCGACACATAGAGTGAAATGTGGAGCGAAACGTGGGCCAATACGTGCAGCAACACGGAGTGAAATGTGGGGTGACACGTGGGCTGAAATGTGGACCGATATGTGGGGTGCCACATGGGCCGAAATGTGGACTGACATGTGGGGCGACACGTGGAGCAACACGTGGAGCAACACGTAGAGCGAAATGTGGAGCGATATGTGGGGGCGACATATTTGGCGACATGTGGAACAACTGTAGAGCAAAATGTGGGGTGACATGTGGAACAACACTTAGAGCGACATGTGGTGACATGTGGAACAACACGTACAGCGAAATGTGGAGCGAAATCAATCAATCAATCAATCAATCAATTTTTTTATATAGCGCCAAATCACAACAAACAGTTGCCCCAAGGCGCTTTATATTGTAAGGCAAGGCCATACAATAATTATGTAAAACCCCAACGGTCAAAACGACCCCCTGTGAGCAAGCACTTGGCTACAGTGGGAAGGAAAAACTCCCTTTTAACAGGAAGAAACCTCCAGCAGAACCAGGCTCAGGGAGGGGCAGTCTTCTGCTGGGACTGGTTGGGGCTGAGGGAGAGAACCAGGAAAAAGACATGCTGTGGAGGGGAGCAGAGATCGATCACTAATGATTAAATGCAGAGTGGTGCATACAGAGCAAAAAGAAAAAGAAACAGTGCATCATGGGAACCCCCCAGCAGTCTACGTCTATAGCAGCATAACTAAGGGATGGTTCAGGGTCACCTGATCCAGCCCTAACTATAAGCTTTAGCAAAAAGGAAAGTTTTAAGCCTAATCTTAAAAGTAGAGAGGGTGTCTGTCTCCCTGATCTGAATTGGGAGCTGGTTCCACAGGAGAGGAGCCTGAAAGCTGAAGGCTCTGCCTCCCATTCTACTCTTACAAACCCTAGGAACTACTAGTAAGCCTGCAGTCTGAGAGCGAAGCGCTCTATTGGGGTAATATGGTACTACGAGGTCCCTAAGATAAGATGGGACCTGATTATTCAAAACCTTATAAGTAAGAAGAAGAATTTTAAATTCTATTCTAGAATTAACAGGAAGCCAATGAAGAGAGGCCAATATGGGTGAGATATGCTCTCTCCTTCTAGTCCCCGTCAGTACTCTAGCTGCAGCATTTTGAATTAACTGAAGGCTTTTTAGGGAACTTTTAGGACAACCTGATAATAATGAATTACAATAGTCCAGCCTAGAGGAAATAAATGCATGAATTAGTTTTTCAGCATCACTCTGAGACAAGACCTTTCTGATTTTAGAGATATTGCGTAAATGCAAAAAAGCAGTCCTACATATTTGTTTAATATGCACTTTGAATGACATATCCTGATCAAAAATGACTCCAAGATTTCTCACAGTATTACTAGAGGTCAGGGTAATGCCATCCAGAGTAAGGATCTGGTTAGACACCATGTTTCTAAGATTTGTGGGGCCAAGTACAATAACTTCAGTTTTATCTGAGTTTAAAAGCAGGAAATTAGAGGTCATCCATGTCTTTATGTCTGTAAGACAATCCTGCAGTTTAGCTAATTGGTGTGTGTCCTCTGGCTTCATGGATAGATAAAGCTGGGTATCATCTGCGTAACAATGAAAATTTAAGCAATACCGTCTAATAATACTGCCTAAGGGAAGCATGTATAAAGTGAATAAAATTGGTCCTAGCACAGAACCTTGTGGAACTCCATAATTAACTTTAGTCTGTGAAGAAGATTCCCCATTTACATGAACAAATTGTAATCTATTAGACAAATATGATTCAAACCACCGCAGCGCAGTGCCTTTAATACCTATGGCATGCTCTAATCTCTGTAATAAAATTTTATGGTCAACAGTATCAAAAGCAGCACTGAGATCTAACAGAACAAGCACAGAGATGAGTCCACTGTCCGAGGCCATAAGAAGATCATTTGTAACCTTCACTAATGCTGTTTCTGTACTATGATGAATTCTAAAACCTGACTGAAACTCTTCAAATAGACCATTCCTCTGCAGATGATCAGTTAGCTGTTTTACAACTACCCTTTCAAGAATTTTTGAGAGAAAAGGAAGGTTGGAGATTGGCCTATAATTAGCTAAGATAGCTGGGTCAAGTGATGGCTTTTAAGTAATGGTTTAATTACTGCCACCTTAAAAGCCTGTGGTACATAGCCAACTAACAAAGATAGATTGATCATATTTAAGATCGAAGCATTAAATAATGGTAGGGCTTCCTTGAGCAGCCTGGTAGGAATGGGGTCTAATAAACATGTTGATGGTTTGGATGAAGTAACTAATGAGAATAACTCAGACAGAACAATCGGAGAGAAAGAGTCTAACCAAATACCGGCATCACTGAAAGCAGCCAAAGATAACGATACGTCTTTGGGATGGTTATGAGTAATTTTTTCTCTAATAGTTAAAATTTTGTTAGCAAAGAAAGTCATGAAGTCATTACTAGTTAAAGTTAATGGAATACTCAGCTCAATAGAGCTCTGACTCTTTGTCAGCCTGGCTACAGTGCTGAAAAGAAACCTGGGGTTGTTCTTATTTTCTTCAATTAGTGATGAGTAGAAAGATGTCCTAGCTTTACGAAGGGCTTTTTTATAGAGCAACAGACTCTTTTTCCAGGCTAAGTGAAGATCTTCTAAATTAGTGAGACGCCATTTCCTCTCCAACTTACGGGTTATCTGCTTTAAGCTACGAGTTTGTGAGTTATACCACGGAGTCAGACACTTCTGATTTAAAGCTCTCTTTTTCAGAGGAGCTACAGCATCCAAAGTTGTCTTCAATGAGGATGTAAAACTATTGACGAGATACTCTATCTCCCTTACAGAGTTTAGGTAGCTACTCTGCACTGTGTTGGTATATGGCATTAGAGAACATAAAGAAGGAATCATATCCTTAAACCTAGTTACAGCGCTTTCTGAAAGACTTCTAGTGTAATGAAACTTATTCCCCACTGCTGGGTAGTCCATCAGAGTAAATGTAAATGTTATTAAGAAATGATCAGTCAGAAGGGAGTTATCAGGGAATACTGTTAAGTCTTCTATTTCCATACCATAAGTCAGAACAAGATCTAAGATATGATTAAAGTGGTGGGTGGACTCATTTACTTTTTGAGCAAAGCCAATAGAGTCTAATAATAGATTAAATGCAGTGTTGAGGCTGTCATTCTCAGCATCTGTGTGGATGTTAAAATCGCCCACTATAATTATCTTATCTGAGCTAAGCACTAAGTCAGACAAAAGGTCTGAAAATTCACAGAGAAACTCACAGTAACGACCAGGTGGACGATAGATAATAACAAATAAAACTGGTTTTTGGGACTTCCAATTTGGATGGACAAGACTAAGAGACAAGCTTTCAAATGAATTAAAGCTCTGTCTGGGTTTTGGATTAATTAATAAGCTGGAATGGAAGATTGCTGCTAATCCTCCACCCCGGCCCGTGCTACGAGCATTCTGACAGTTAGTGTGACTCGGGGGTGTTGACTCATTTAAACTAACATATTCATCCTGCTGTAACCAGGTTTCTGTTAGGCAGAATAAATCAATATGTTGATCAATTATTATATCATTTACCAACAGGGACTTAGAAGAGAGAGACCTAATGTTTAATAGACCACATTTAACTGTTTTAGTCTGTGGTGCAGTTGAAGGTGCTATATTATTTTTTCTTTTTGAATTTTTATGCTTAAATAGAAAAATGAGGGCCAAACTGTGTACCGACATGTGGGGCGACACGTGGAGCAACATGTTGGAGAACACATGGAGCAACACATGGAGCAACACGTGGATCGAAATGCGGGGTGACACATGGAGCAAAATGTAGAGCAAAATGTGGAGTAACATGTTGGACAACACGTGGAGCAACCACAGCGTGAGCCATGAATGGTAGAGCTCTATCCTCTGCAGGCAGGAGAGAGCTGGCTACTAGAGAGAAAGGAAAAGGGAGGGGAAAAAAGATACCTGACGGTCATTTCACTGGAGTCTTGCACAGACAGACAGTTTTGACTTATGGTTATATTTTAAACAAACTAATTCCAGACACGTTATTGAAATTAACATCATGTCTGTCCTTTTGCAAAGTGAAAATATCAGCTATATGTTTTAGTTTTAAAGTAATACACTACTTTTGAAGGTTTTAGCGTTTAGACACACATGCTGCAATGCATTATGGGTTCATTAGTTTCCTGACGTCAGTGGTTGGTTGGTTGGTGTTGTGTGGGCCGCCAGAAGAGGAGGTACTGCTGGCCCACCACCAGAGGGCGCTGCCGCCACGGACACAGCCGGGGGTGACATCTGTCACTCATTATCTCCTGACAGCTGTCACTCATTCATGCTTCATCTCACTCCATAAAACCCGGACGTCATTTCCACCTCATCGCCGAGATATCGTCAAACCGTTCAGGTACTATTCTCAGTCTTGAAAGTGAACTGTGTATCAGTCTGAACTCTTTTTTGCAGCCGTTTTCCTGTGGTGTTCCGTGTATGTGAGACCGGCATTCGGTGTGTCCAGCAACGGCTCCGCTGCACACCTCTACCAGATAAGTAGGTAGACAGGAGCTGCACGAGTGTGTGTTAGAGGTGGAGGTGGCATTCCCACCGTTGTTGCTACTGGGTGTGCACACACCCATATCTTATTGTCTCTGCTCCCTGCCAGCAGTACCAGATCCGACCTTCGAAGACGGTGGCCACCTGGGGACTCGGGACTTGGCGGCTCCAGTATTCTCCGGGTTTGGTTGCGGAGGAAATCGTGTGGTTCCGGTTCATCTCAGGACAGACGTCTTCTATCCTCGAGCCTGCCCACACGTCACCCTAGTGATTGACTGTCTGTAAAATTTCACATTCCTCTGTGTTGTGCTCATTCACAAGAGTAAAGTGTTCATATTTGACTCTTTCATTGTCCATTCATTTGCGCCCGCTGTTGTGGGTCCGTGTCACTACACTTTCCCCAACAGGTCGGTATAATACACACTTACTGAAATGTGTGATGGGTTTTACAAGTAAATCTGTATTTGTAAATATGTCATTTTTTTCATTTGTTAAAAAAAAGGCAATTTGAAAACTGAAAATTCTGTTTGCTAAGTGATTCATCACATTTAGCTGCCATGAACACTGCCATCTACTGGCCAGTAGATGGCAGTGTTCATGGCAGTGTGAAGAGCATCTGCCACACATTCGCTCAAAGTGCTGAAAAAAAAAAAAAATTATATATATATATATATATATATAGATAGATAGATAGTAAGTAAGTCCTTTCAGCTGCTCCCTTGTTTGCACTCGGGGTCGCCACAGCAAATCCAAGGTGGATCTGCATGTTGAATTGGCACAAGTTTTACGCCATATATATATAAAAGTTAACTGTTCAGTTGGCAGATTAACAGTTATCGAGGCTAACGTTTTGGTTAGCTGTACCCACCACTGAATGTCGGCTAAAATGTGGAGCGACATGTGGTACTTTGAGACTCTTGAGATGTCTTTGGTGCTTGTTGGGCTCCAGAGAGAAAATACAGTCTGCACTCACTCTTTTCAAGCACAAATTAACGTCTTAAATAACACTGTATTTCTACTTAAGATTTTGTTTTCCCCACTGGAAGACCACATTCTTGAATAAAAAGAGGGAATATCATTTTTTTTAATTCTGTTTGGAAGAAAATGAACTTGAACTATGTGAAACAATGAGAGTTCTTTTAAGAGTCCTGTGCAAAAACTCAGCAAGAAGAAAATTACCAGGGTGTTCATTATCTTTTTTCAAATGTACAACAAATGCTTTTAAATGTTTAATTGCACTGCATTGACTGCCCCTCCCTGAGCCTGGTTCTGCTGGAGGTTTCTTCCTGTTGAAAGGGAGTTTTTCCTTCCCACTGTAGCCAAGTGCTTGCTCACAGGGGGTCGTTTTGACCGTTGGGGTTTTACATAATTATTATATGGCCTTGCCTTACAATATAAAGCGCCTTGGGGCAACTGTTTGTTGTGATTTGGCGCTATATAAAAAAAATTGATTGATTGATTGATTGATTGATTGCATTGCCTTTGTCACATATGATAGTCTGTTCAGGAGCTTAAAGAAGCAGTTTACTTATGTTTTGTGCCTGGTATAGTCACATTAATTAGCTCATTAGCTCTGCTCCTTAGAAGTAAATAATGCAGTGATTAAATCTGACTTCTTGTTGCATAAAGTGGGAAATATGACTTACATGCGACTTTTTTTACTCCGCAAAATATGGTACACATATTTAGGTTTATTAGTTCAATGGCAAGTTTCCAAAAGGCTGTGGATAAACGGAAAGACAAGCCATTTTATGAAGTTAAGAAAACATCAGTAGCCTGAACGCCGTTGAGACGACTGGAGCACATCTGTAATGGCGACGTTCAGAGGTGGGGAAGACCTTCACTTTGACGAAACAGAAGAAGAATTTGACTCCTACCTGGACGGGCTAGAACAGTTCTTCGTGGCAAATGGACTAAACTATGGTGATGAAAAGTTGAAAGCAGTGTTTTCAACCGTTGTTGGAAAACAAAACCACGCGTTGCTTATGGATTTGTGTTCAGCGGTGAAACCGTCCGACTGTAAGTTGACCAATTTAGTAAGTCTGCGCACCCCCTTTGTGGCAAAAACAAACGTGATCACTGAAAGATATAAGTTTAACACTCAAAGGAAAAGAGAGAAGATGAGTCTATCAGTGAATTCATGGCGAGTCTCAGAAAGTTGGTTTCAGCGTGGAAATTTGAAGCATTTTTGGACAACACATTAAGAGGTTTGTTTGTGGTGTTCACAGCCAGGAGCTGTGGGACCAAATGTTAAATGATGCTCACTCAAAAGATTTAAAGGTAACGGGGGCTCATGAAATGGGCCTGGCACATGAAGTTGCGAAGCAAAGAAAAGTGGAAAACCATGCTACAGGTGCAAAAGGAGAGGACACATGCCAGACGACTGCTATTTTAAAGAAGAGGGCGGAGTGCCAGTTTCGCCGACCCAATGGTCCCCTCTAAAAATGGGTCCATCCTGCCATCACTGCGCATGTGTCCAAATCTGACTCTCTGAGTCTGACTCTCTACATCCAAAGCGATCAAATGGAATTATTTGATTATTAACCATCAGAAGACAAAGTAAAACCTCTTAAATCATTCTAAAGTCAGTTTTAAGCAGAAACGAGAATCGCTACTGATGCTTTTGTTAGATAATATCTGCTAATTCTTTGTTTTATGTTAGCTATTAAGTATTTGTGTTATCTGTTTGGAAGGTCTGAGAAATATATTAAGTTTTACTCTATCATGTGTCCAGGGGAGACCACCCCCTGTTGGTGAGAGCCAGTAACATTAGAAATGTGAACTAAACTAACTAAACCACACCCATGTTAACACCCACAAAGTATAAAAGTGTTGAATGACTCATTTTAGGGGCCATTTCACAAGATGGACACTGTCTGTGAGGGTCCCAGGCCTGGTTTCTAACGTGACCTTGAATAAACTCAAAATGAGGAATACAATGGTTTGGTTTTTGGTAAGGGGCAGAATTTTACATTCAAGAACCAGGTAGAAATAACACTTTGAAGCGATGTAAGCAGAGCAGCAGCACATCAGACTCAGATGTGCTGCTGTGGTGCTCTGATCGCTCCCCCGTATTTTATGATGAAATAATGCTGAATTTATCTTCAGATATCTGTCGCTGAGACAGATGATGACTAGAGTGCAGTTTGAAGTAGAAACGAAGATGATAATTGGTGAATCGCTCCTGACGCTCAGAAATGACACGTGCAGTGAAGGCGGGATGGCCCAATGTTTTGGGGGAGCGTTCGGTTGGCAACATCAGAGCTGCAACAAGAAAGCCCTTACCAAAAAGTAGTACGTGCAAGTATGTTTCAAGTATACTTCCAGTTTACTTTTTATATACTTATCAGTACTATTTTTTGGTAAAGGAGGGCACATCGCCAGGGTGTTCCACTCATGACCAGAGGAGGCGGGCTGAGCACGGCAAATAGAGGCAGATTGTTCCTGACTGGAAAAGAAAGGCAGCAGACAGGTCAATTGGCCCAGTCACCTGATGACAGCGAAGCAGAATGTTGATCGCAATCGGGAGGACTCCACTTGCAACAGTCGATGCTCTGACGGATCGGGAGAAATCATGTGGCATACCCTATGGGCATGAGATCTTCAGCTTCACTCATCTGAAACACTAAAGGTCACATCCAAACCAGACCCTAATATGAAAAACAGGGAAGGTAAAAACAAGAGCCTAGAACTGTTTGAAAAAGAGACTGGTGGTGTGATTATGTGAAGGAAAATGTAAGTTGATACTGGTGCGGCAGTTTCTGTTATATCCGAAGGACTGTGTAAACGCAGGTTTACAAAGGTTAAACTTGTACAAACCAGTTGTGATTTAAGCACCTACAGCAAACAAGCACTGGAGGTTAAAGGGTGCCTCCAAGTGGTGGTAAAATGTAAGCGAAACAGTCATAAATTAACCTTATTTGTTGTGAAAGGTTATGAATGGTCCAGCACCAATGGGAAGAGACTGGATTGAAAGATTAAAATTGGATTGGTCTTTTGTAAACCAAGCGGCAACAGAGAGTGTAGAAGAGCTTTGTGGGAGATATCCAGAGGTGTTCCAAACTAACCTGGGAAAAGTAAAATGCATCAAAGCTAGACTACATGTTGCACCAGGGGCCATTCCCAAATTTTGTAAACCTCACCCTGTGCCTTATGCACTTAAAGATGCAGTGGAAGCACACTTAACCAAAATGGAAACAGAAGGTGTTATCACACCTGCTAGTTATAGTGAGTGGGCCACACCCTCTGTAAACATGAAAAGTTGATGACTGTCAGGATATGTGTTGACTACAAAGTGTCTATAAACCCTTGGTTGGGGGTAGATCAGTACCCCATTCCAAAATCACAAGACCTGTTCACAAAGTTGGCAGGAGGTGACAGATTTACCCAATTAGATTTGTCACAAGCTTATCAAGAAGTAGAACTGGATGATGGTTCAAAATAGTACTTAACAATCAACACTCACAAAGGCCTGTATAAAGTAAACAGAGTTACCATAACCATAACCTTCATCAATCAATCAATCAATCAATTTTTTTATATAGCGCCAAATCACAACAAACAGTTGCCCCAAGGCGCTTTATATTGTAAGGTAAGGCCATACAATAATTATGTAAAACCCCAACGGTCAAAACGACCCCCTGTGAGCAAGCACTTGGCTACAGTGGGAAGGAAAAACTCCCTTTTAACAGGAAGAAACCTCCAGCAGAACCAGGCTCAGGGAGGGGCAGTCTTCTGCTGGGACTGGTTGGGGCTGAGGGAGAGAACCAGGAAAAAGACATGCTGTGGAGGGGAGCAGAGATCGATCACTAATGATTAAATGCAGAGTGGTGCATATAGAGCAAAAAGAGAATGAGACAGTGCATCATGGGAACCCCCCAGCAGTCTACGTCTATAGCAGCATAACTAAGGGATGGTTCAGGGTCACCTGATCCAGCCCTAACTATAAGCTTTAGCAAAAAGGAAAGTTTTAAGCCTAATCTTAAAAGTAGAGAGGGTGTCTGTCTCCCTGATCTGAATTGGGAGCTGGTTCCACAGGAGAGGAGCCTGAAAGCTGAAGGCTCTGCCTCCCATTCTACTCTTACAAACCCTAGGAACTACAAGTAAGCCTGCAGTCTGAGAGCGAAGCGCTCTATTGGGGTGATATGGTACTACGAGGTCCCTAAGATAAGATGGGACCTGATTATTCAAAACCTTATAAGTAAGAAGAAGAATTTTAAATTCTATTCTAGAATTAACAGGAAGCCAATGAAGAGAGGCCAATATGGGTGAGATATGCTCTCTCCTTCTAGTCCCCATCAGTACTCTAGCTGCAGCATTTTGAATTAACTGAAGGGTTTTTAGGGACCTTTTAGGACAACCTGATAATAATGAATTACAATAGTCCAGCCTAGAGGAAATAAATGCATGAATTAGTTTTTCAGCATCACTCTGAGACAAGACCTTTCTGATTTTAGAGATATTGCGTAAATGCAAAAAAGCAGTCCTACATATTTGTTTAATATGCGCTTTGAATGACATATCCTGATCAAAAATGACTCCAAGATTTCTCACAATATTACTAGAGCTCAGGGTAATGCCATCCAGAGTAAGGATCTGGTTAGACACCATGTTTCTAAGATTTGTGGGGCCAAGTACAATAACTTCAGTTTTATCTGAGTTTAAAAGCAGGAAATTAGAGGTCATCCATGTCTTTATGTCTGTAAGACAATCCTGCAGTTTAGCTAATTGGTGTGTGTCCTCTGGCTTCATGGATAGATAAAGCTGGGTATCATCTGCGTAACAATGAAAATTTAAGCAATACCGTCTAATAATACTGCCTAAGGGAAGCATGTATAAAGTGAATAAAATTGGTCTTAGCACAGAACCTTGTGGAACTCCATAATTAACTTTAGTCTGTGAAGAAGATTCCCCATTTACATGAACAAATTGTAATCTATTAGACAAATATGATTCAAACCACTGCAACGCAGTGCCTTTAATACCTATGGCATGCTCTAATCTCTGTAATAAACGTTTATGGTCAACAGTATCAAAAGCAGCACTGAGGTCTAACAGAACAAGCACAGAGATGAGTCCACTGTCCGAGGCCATAAGAAGATCATTTGTAACCTTCACTAATGCTGTTTCTGTACTATGATGAATTCTAAAACCTGACTGAAACTCTTCAAATAGACCATTCCTCTGCAGATGACCAGTTAGCTGTTTTACAACTACCCTTTCAAGAATTTTTGAGAGAAAAGGAAGGTTGGAGATTGGCCTATTATTAGCTAAGATAGCTGGGTCAAGTGATGGCTTTTTAAGTAATGGTTTAATTACTGCCACCTTAAAAGCCTGTGGTACATAACCAACTAACAAAGATAGATTGATCATATTTAAGATCGAAGCATTAAATAATGGTAGGGCTTCCTTGAGCAGCCTGGTAGGAATGGGGTCTAATAAACATGTTGATGGTTTGGATGAAGTAACTAATGAAAATAACTCAGACAGAACAATCGGAGAGAAAGAGTCTAACCAAAAACCGGCATCACTGAAAGCAGCCAAAGATAACGATACGTCTTTGGGATGGTTATGAGTAATTTTTTCTCTAATAGTTAAAATTTTGTTAGCAAAGAAAGTCATGAAGTCATTACTAGTTAAAGTTAATGGAATACTCAGCTCAATAGAGCTCTGACTCTTTGTCAGCCTGGCTACAGTGCTGAAAAGAAACCTGGGGTTGTTCTTATTTTCTTCAATTAGTGATGAGTAGAAACTTACTTTTTTTTACTTTTTTTTACTTTTTCACCGTGCTCCAACGCCTAAGGAAGACCTCTAACGGTCGAAGCATCGCGACGGAGCTCTTTTATCAGCTGGCCTTCATCAGCGTTGGCAGGCTAACTAGCTTGCTAACGCTTTCGTTTTTATTTTTGTTTTATTTTTTAGCACTGTTGTTGTGCTGCTCCACAACTTGCCTAGTGGATTTTTATTTTATTTTAGCACTGTTGTCGTGCGTTACCTGTGCTGCTCCACAGCCTGTTCAGTGGATTTTTATTTTATTTTTTAGCACTGTTGTCGTGTGTTACCTGTGCTGTTCCACAGCCTGTTCAGTGGATTTTTATTTTATTTTTTAGCACTGTTGTCCTGTGTTACCTGTGCTGCTCCACAGCCTGTTCAGTGGATTTTTATTTTATTTTTTAGCACTGTTGTCCTGTGTTACCTGTGCTGCTCCACAGCCTGTTCAGTGGATTTTTATTTTATTTTTTAGCACTGTTGTCGTGTGTTACCTGTGCTGCTCCACAGCCTGTTCAGTGGATTTTATTTTATTTTTTAGCACTGTTGTCCTGTGTTACCTGTGCTGCTCCACAGCCTGTTCAGTGGATTTTTATTTTATTTTTTAGCACTGTTGTCGTGTGTTACCTGTGCTGCTCCACAGCCTGTTCAGTGGATTTTTATTTTATTTTTTAGCACTGTTGTCGTGTGTTACCTGTGCTGCTCCACAGCCTGTTCAGTGGATTTTTATTTTATTTTTTAGCACTGTTGTCGTGTGTTACCTGTGCTGCTCCACAGCCTGTTCAGTGGATTTTTATTTTATTTTTTAGCACTGTTGTCCTGTGTTACCTGTGCTGCTCCACAGCCTGTTCAGTGGATTTTTATTTTATTTTTTAGCACTGTTGTCTAGTGTTACCTGTGCTGCTCCACAGCCTGTTCAGTGGATTTTTATTTTATTTTTTAGCACTGTTGTCGTGTGTTACCTGTGCTGCTCCACAGCCTGTTCAGTGGATTTTTATTTTATTTTTTAGCACTGTTGTCGTGTGTTACCTGTGCTGCTCCACAGCCTGTTCAGTGGATTTTTATTTTATTTTTTAGCACTGTTGTCGTGTGTTACCTGTGCTGCTCCACAGCCTGTTCAGTGGATTTTTATTTTATTTTAGCACTGTTGTCGTGTGTTACCTGTGCTGCTCCACAGCCTGTTCAGTGGATTTTTATTTTATTTTTTAGCACTGTTGTCATGTGTTACCTGTGCTGCTCCACAGCCTGTCCAGTGGATTTTTATTTTATTTTTTAGCACTGTTGTCGTGCGTTACCTGTGCTGTTCCACAGCCTGTCCAGTGGATTTTTATTTTATTTTTTAGCACTGTTGTCGTGCGTTACCTGTGCTGCTCCACAGCCTGTCCAGTGGATTTTTATTTTATTTTTTGGCACTGTTGTCGTGCGTTACCTGCGCTGCTCCACAGCCTGTTCAGTGGATTTTTGTTTTGTTTTTTGGCACTGTTGTCGTGCGTTACCTGTGCTGCTCCACAGCCTGTTCAGTGGATTTTTGTTTTGTTTTTTGGCACTGTTGTCGTGCGTTACCTGTGCTGCTCCACAGCCTGTTCAGTGGATTTTTGTTTTGTTTTTTGGCACTGTTGTCGTGCGTTACCTGTGCTGCTCCACAGCCTGTCCAGTGGATTTTGATTTTTATTTTATTTTTTTTTAGCACTGTTGTCGTGTGTTACCTGTGCTGCTCCACAGCCTGTCTAGTGGATTTTTATTTTATTTTTTACCACTGTTGTCGTGTGTTACCTGTGCTGCTCCGCAGCCTGTCCAGTGGATTTTTATTTTTTTTATTATTTTTTTTATTTTATTTTATTTTTTTTAGCACTGTTGTCGTGCGTTACCTGTGCTGCTCCACAGCCTGTCCAGTGGATTTTGATTTTGATTTTATTTTTTTTTGGCGCTGTTGTCGTGCGTTGCCTGTGCTGCTCCACAGCCTGTCCAGTGGATTTTTATTTTATTTTATTTTATTTTTTAGCACTGTTGTTGTGCGTTACCTGTGCTGCTCCACAGCCTGTCTAGTGGATTTTTATTTTGTTTTAGCACTGTTGTCGTGCGTTACCTGTGCTGCTCCACAGCCTGTCCAGTGGATTTTGATTTAGCACTGTTGTCGTGCGTTACCTGTGCTGCTCCACAGCCTGTCCAGTGGATTTTTATTTTTATTTTATTTTATTTTTTAGCACTGTTGTTGTGCGTTACCTGTGCTGCTCCACAGCCTGTCTAGTGGATTTTTATTTTATTTTAGCACTGTTGTCGTGCGTTACCTGTGCTGCTCCACAGCCTGTCTAGTGGATTTTTATTTTATTTTAGCACTGTTGTCGTGCGTTACCTGTGCTGCTCCACAGCCTGTCTAGTGTCGGATTCCCTGTTTGGGAATCCGCTAGCTTAGCGTAGCTACTAGCTCTTAGCCGTTTTAGCATGGCGGCTTCTCCTGTCTCTCCCGTACTTTTCTGCTCTGGGTGTGAAATGTTTAGTTATTCCTCGGCCTCTTTTAGCAGTAACGGTACTTGTAATAAGTGCAGCTTATTCGTAACTTTGGAGGCCAGGCTGGGCGAATTGGAGGCCCGGCTCCGCACCGTGGAAAATTCTACAGCTAGCCAGGCCCCTGTAGTCGGTGCGGACCAAGGTAGCTTAGCCGCCGTTAGTTCCCCCCTGGCAGACCCCGTGCAGTCGGGAAGGCAGGCTGACTGGGTGACTGTGAGGAGGAAGCGTAGCCCTAAACAGAAGCCCCGTGTACACCGTCAACCCGTTCACATCTCTAACCGTTTTTCCCCACTCGACGATACACTCGCCGAGGATCAAACTCTGGTTATTGGCGACTCTGTTTTAAGAAATGTGAAGTTAGCGACACCAGCAACCATTGTCAATTGTCTTCCGGGGGCCAGAGCAGGCGACATCGAAGGACATTTGAAATTGCTGGCTAAGGCTAAGCGTAAATTTGGTAAGATTGTAATTCACGTCGGCAGTAATGACACCCGGTTACGTCAATCGGAGGTCACTAAAATTAACATTGAATCGGTGTGTAACTTTGCAAAAACAATGTCGGACTCTGTTGTTTTCTCTGGGCCCCTCCCCAATCAGACCGGGAGTGACATGTTTAGCCGCATGTTCTCCTTGAATTGCTGGCTGTCTGAGTGGTGTCCAAAAAATGAGGTGGGCTTCATTGATAATTGGCAAAGCTTCTGGGGAAAACCTGGTCTTGTTAGGAGAGACGGCATCCATCCCACTTTAGAGGGAGCAGCTCTCATTTCTAGAAATCTGGCCAATTTTTTGGGATCCTCCAAACTGTGACTGTCTAGCGTTGGGACCAGGAGGCAGAGCTGTGGTCTTATACACCTCTCTGCAGCTTCTCTCCCCCTGCCATCCCCCTATTACCCCATCCCCGTAGAGACGGTGCCTGCTCCCAGACCACCAATAACTAGCAAAAATCTATTTAAGCATAAAAATTCAAAAAGAAAAAAATAATATAGCACCTTCAATTGCACCACAGACTAAAACAGTTAAATGTGGTCTATTAAACATTAGGTCTCTTTCTTCTAAGTCCCTGTTGGTAAATGATATAATAATTGATCAACGTATTGATTTATTCTGCCTAACAGAAACTTGGTTACAGCAGGATGAATATGTTAGTTTAAATGAGTCAACACCCCCGAGTCACACTAACTGTCAGAATGCTCGTAGCACGGGCCGGGGCGGAGGATTAGCAGCAATCTTCCATTCCAGCTTATTAATTAATCAAAAACCTAGACAGAGCTTTAATTCATTTGAAAGCTTGTCTCTTAGTCTTGTCCATCCAAATTGGAAGTCCCAAAAACCAGTTTTATTTGTTATTATCTATCGTCCACCTGTTCGTTACTGTGAGTTTCTCTGTGAATTTTCAGACCTTTTGTCTGACTTAGTGCTTAGCTCAGATAAGATAATTATAGTGGGCGATTTTAACATCCACACAGATGCTGAGAATGACAGCCTCAACACTGCATTAATCTATTATTAGACTCTATCGGCTTTGCTCAAAAAGTAAATGAGTCCACCCACCACTTTAATCATATTTTAGATCTTGTTCTGACTTATGGTATGGAAATAGAAGACTTAACAGTATTCCCTGAAAACTCCCTTTTGTCTGATCATTTTTTAATAACATTTACATTTACCCTGATGGACTACCCTGCAGTGGGGAATAAGTTTCATTACACTAGAAGTCTTTCAGAAAGCGCTGTAACTAGGTTTAAGGATATGATTCCTTCTTTATGTTCTCTAATGTCATATACCAACACAGAGCAGAGTAGCTACCTAAACTCTGTAAGGGAGTTAGAGTATCTTGTCAATAGTTTTACATCCTCATTGAAGACAACTTTGGATGCTGTAGCTCCTCTGAAAAAGAGAGCTTTAAATCAGAAGTGTCTGACTCCGTGGTATAACTCACAAACTCGTAGCTTAAAGCAGATAACCCTTAAGTTGGAGAGGAAATGGCGTCTCACTAATTTAGAAGATCTTCACTTAGCCTGGAAAAAGAGTTTGTTGCTCTATAAGAAAGCCCTTCGTGAAGCTAGGACATCTTTCTACTCATCACTAATTGAAGAAAATAAGAACAACCCCAGGTTTCTTTTCAGCACTGTAGCCAGGCTGACAAAGAGTCAGAGCTCTATTGAGCTGAGTATTCCATTAACTTTAACTAGTAATGACTTCATGACTTTCTTTGCTAACAAAATTTGGACTATTAGAGAAAAAATTACTCATAACCATCCCAAAGATGTATCGTTATCTTTGGCTGCTTTCAGTGATGCCGGTATTTGGTTAGACTCTTTCTCTCCGATTGTTCTGTCTGAGTTATTTTCATTAGTTACTTCATCCAAACCATCAACATGCTTATTAGACCCCATTCCTGCCAGGCTGCTCAAGGAAGTCCTACCATTATTTAATGCTTCAATCTTAAATATGATCAATCTATCTTTGTTAGTTGGTTATGTACCACAGGCCTTTAAGGTGGCAGTAATTAAACCATTACTTAAAAAGCCATCACTTGACCCAGCTATCTTAGCTAATTATAGGCCAATCTCCAACCTTCCTTTTCTCTCAAAGATTCTTGAGAGGGTAGTTGTAAAACAGCTAACTGATCACCTGCAGAGGAATGGTCTATTTGAAGAGTTTCAGTCAGGTTTTAGAATTCATCATAGTACAGAAACAGCATTAGTGAAGGTTACAAATGATCTTCTTATGGCTTCGGACAGTGGACTTATCTCTGTGCTTGTTCTGTTGGACCTCAGTGCTGCTTTGATACTGTTGACCATAAAATTTTATTACAGAGATTAGAGCATGTCATAGGTATTAAAGGCATTGCGCTGCGGTGGTTTGAATCATATTTGTCTAATAGATTACAGTTTGTTCATGTAAATGGGGAATCTTCTTCACAGACTAAAGTTAATTATGGAGTTCCACAAGGTTCTGTGCTAGGACCAATTTTATTCACTTTATACATGCTTCCCTTGGGCAGTATTATTAGACGGTATTGCTTAAATTTTCATTGTTACGCAGATGATACCCAGCTTTATCTATCCATGAAGCCAGAGGATACGCACCAATTAGCTAAACTGCAGGATTGTCTTACAGACATAAAGACATGGATGACCTCTAATTTCCTGCTTTTAAACTCAGATAAAACTGAAGTTATTGTACTTGGCCCCACAAATCTTAGAAGCATGGTGTCTAACCAGATCGTTACTCTGGATGGCATTTCCCTGATCTCTAGTAATACTGTGAGAAATCTTGGAGTTATTTTTGATCAGGATATGTCATTCAAAGCGCATATTAAACAAATATGTAGGACTGCCTTTTTGCATTTACGCAATATCTCTAAAATCAGAAAGGTCTTGTCTCAGAGTGATGCTGAAAAACTAATTCATGCATTTATTTCCTCTAGGCTGGACTATTGTAATTCATTATTATCAGGTTGTCCTAAAAGTTCCCTAAAAAGCCTTCAGTTGGTTCAGAATGCTGCAGCTAGAATACTGACGGGGACTAGCAGGAGAGAGCATATCTCACCCGTGTTGGCCTCCCTTCATTGGCTTCCTGTTAATGCTAGAATAGAATTTAAAATTCTTCTTCTTACTTATAAGGTTTGAATAATCAGGTCCCATCTTATCTTAGGGACCTCGTAGTACCATATTACCCCATTAGAGCGCTTCGCTCTCAGACTGCGGGCTTACTTGTAGTTCCTAGGGTTTGTAAGAGTAGAATGGGAGGCAGAGCCTTCAGCTTTCAGGCTCCTCTCCTGTGGAACCAGCTCCCAATTCAGATCAGGGAGACAGATACCCTCTCTACTTTTAAGATTAGGCTTAAAACTTTCCTTTTCGCTAAGGCTTATAGTTAGGGCTGGATCGGGTGACCCTGGACCATCCCTTGGTTATGTTGCTTTAGACGTAGACTGTGTTTCATAATTATTGTATGGCCTTGCCTTGCAATGTGGAGCGCCTTGGGGCAACTGTTTGTTGTGATTTGGCGCTATACAAGAAAAAAGTTGATTGATTGATTGATAGAAAGATGTCCTAGCTTTACGGAGGGCTTTTTTTATAGAGCAACAGACTCTTTTTCCAGGCTAAGTGAAGATCTTCTAAATTAGTGAGACGCCATTTCCTCTCCAACTTACGGGTTATCTGCTTTAAGCTACGAGTTTGCGAGTTATACCACGGAGTCAGACACTTCTGATTTAAAGCTCTCTTTTTCAGAGGAGCTACAGCATCCAAAGTTGTCTTCAATGAGGATGTAAAACTATTGACGAGATACTCTATCTCCCTTACAGAGTTTAGGTAGCTACTCTGCACTGTGTTGGTATATGGCATTAGAGAACATAAAGAAGGAATCATATCCTTAAACCTAGTTACAGCGCTTTCTGAAAGACTTCTAGTGTAATGAAACTTATTCCCCACTGCTGGGTAGTCCATCAGAGTAAATGTAAATGTTATTAAGAAATGATCAGACAGAAGGGAGTTTTCAGGGAATACTGTTAAGTCTTCTATTTCCATACCATCAGTCAGAACAAGATCTAAGATATGATTAAAGTGGTGGGTGGACTCATTTACTTTTTGAGCAAAGCCAATAGAGTCTAATAATAGATTAAATGCAGTGTTGAGGCTGTCATTCTCAGCATCTGTGTGGATGTTAAAATCGCCCACTATAATTATCTTATCTGAGCTAAGCACTAAGTCAGACAAAAGGTCTGAAAATTCACAGAGAAACTCACAGTAACGACCAGGTGGACGATAGATAATAACAAATAAACTGTTTTTTGGGACTTCCAATTTGGATGGACAAGACTAAGAGTCAAGCTTTCAAATGAATTAAAGCTCTGTCTGGGTTTTTGATTAATTAATAAGCTGGAATGTCAACAAAGACAAATGTGTCTTTTTCCAACACATGATTGATGCAAAGGGAATTCATCCCATGCAAGAAAGGTGTGAGGCTATTGCAAAGGCCATGAGCCCAAGCAATGTAACTGAGTTAAGGTCTTTCCTGCCTCTACTGAGTTACCATGGGAAGTTCATACCAAATTTTTCAACATTAATAGCACCAATGACTGAGTTGCTATGCAAATATATTTGTTGTGTGGCTGGGGTGCCTGGCTGGCTTTTGTTTCTGTCTTCTGTTTTTCCTTCCAGGTGGCATGCATTCAGGACTGAGTGGCTGATGTGTGGCTGAGTTATTAGGACCTCACCCTGATCACCTGAGGCTGGTCATGTGCAGCTCGTCAGGACTCACAGCTGTGGTGCATCTGTATGGATTGGGGCATGGTTGCATTTAAGTCTGGAGTACACAGTGTGTATTTGCCAGAGACTCGACCTTGTGACCAGACGGGTGAGATCGACGTTTGGAGAACCATCTCATCATCATGGACGCAGAGACCATACCAGGTTTGATGCCATGGTCTGTGAAAGAGGAGGGGGTGAGGTCTCACGCTCGTCAGCACACTTCCTGAGGTACTTTAGGTTTTGTGACTAACATGAGTACAGTCAGTAGATATGGTGTCCCTCACACATTATTATATTGAGCTGTTATGTTAGTCGTTTAATCAGCTTCCACTGCAGTGGAGAATTGAACTGGGTGTTCCATGCCTGCAGGGTGGGAAGCTGATTGGTGATTAAGCCAGGAAGTGTTTGCTGATTATGTACACCTTTGAGTGGTCTCTCTTTGTGTGGAGTGGTGGACTCACATTATGGTTTCTTCTTTCACCGACTCGGTTGGTCGCGGCCACCTGGGGGGTGTCGGCGGGGTCCTTGGGTCCGAACTGTTCTGGCTCCGGACCGTTTGTGCTGCTGGAGCGCACCGTTTTTCCACCTCGCCAGACCGCGCACTTATTTGTTATTAATTAAGCACTCACTGTTATGTCATTAAATTCTGTTATCCTTTGAACTGTGCTCTGTTTCCTTTATGCTGGGTCCTACTGTCAAACGCTGGTCGGTGCTCTGACTGCGTCCGACACATAACAGTAGTCTCTGGCCAATACATCACGGACCCAGCGGTAGCAGAGGCGGTACTGTGCCGGGAAGGCGGCAGCAGACGTCAGAAGTTATCCGGATCAGTTGCGGGTGCTCTCCGCCCGGATGGTGCGTGTCGGAGAACCGATTATTGAATAGTGATTTGAGCTCTCTTGCAGCCGTGTTCCTGTGGTGTTGCCTTATCTGTGGGTTGTTGTGGCGTGTGAATAGCGACGGCTTCGCGTCACACTTCGTCCGGATAAGAGGTAAAACGGGAGCTGCATGAGTGTGTCTTTAATGGGTGAACGCGCACGGCGGAGTTCTGTGGCACGGGTCGCTGTGCTTCCTGTTGTTACAGTTGTAGCCCCGTCTCCCCGGGTGAAGATAGCTACTGCGTCTGTTGTGTCAGCTTCGGCGTAATTTAGTTGAAGCACATTTTGGTTGTGTGTTACACGTAGCTGCGCACAGGGAAAGCAGCGTGAGTTGTTTTCTCGGTCATCAAAGGGGTTTTTTTATTTTTAGCACTTTGGCTCCCCCTGTTGGTGACTGAGTTACATTACCGTTATAGCTCTTAAGGTGGAACAGGTGTGTTCCATTTGTTTGAGCTTAACGGTATAAGTCACTTATTAGTTTTGTGTTGGTTCATTTTTTGTGGGGTGTTTTTGAGTTGGTTTTTGTGTGGGATGTTCAGCACTATTACTGTTCTGGGGTCGTGACCGTGCAGGCTGTCTGGAGCATAGAAAGGACCCAGGTGACTTTATGTTAGTCTGTTAGTCTTTCTTTTTTATTTCTTTTGGTTTCACCTCCCAGGGTTTGATGGGACGGTCCTCTGGGGGGTGATGGGGGGGGGGGGGTAATTGGGTTGTTTTTTCTTTTTTCTTTTTTTTTTGTTTTTGTTGTGCCCTCTCTTCTCCTCTGGCTCCAGCCGTGTGAGCCGTACGTTGTCGGCGTTGCTGGAGTGGTGCAGTTTGGTTATTCTGGGCGTTTCCCAGGTAACCTCTGCACCCGGGAGGGGGGGGGGGTGGTTCAGGGTGTTGTTTTTTTTGTTGTAGATTCCCTGTTCCACCTCCGGCTTCAGCGTGCCTTTGAGCCGTATGCCATCGGCGTAGCTGAGGTTTGGGGCAGTGGAATATACCCGCAGCTGGTGGCTGGTTTAAAAGTCGGAGGGGTGGCGCCGTTTTGTGCCGTCTGCCATTACCGCTGTTCCACTCCTCCCGGTTGACTTTTGGGGTATAGTCGTGGTTGGTGACACTGGACGTACTTCCAGTTTCCACTGCGCCGCGGGGGTGGGGTTGGGGTTGTTTTGTTTGTATGTTTTTTTTCTTTTGTTTTTCCCCCCAGTTTCCGCCCTCAGGGTGTGACTGTGGTGTCCTCTGGGGGGGAAAGGGCTGTGGGTCCATCTAGCCATAGACGGCCGGGGCTGGGTCTGTTAGTCATGGGGGGGGCGTCTCCTGGGGTTTGATGGAAGGGTCCTCTGGGAGGCGCTGGGAGTCCCCGTGGGTGGCTTTGGATTCCAGAGGGACCTCGGCTGTGGTTATTACTCCTGGAGCTGGCGGGATGTCCTCTGGGGGGTGTTGGTCCCTACATGTCGTCCGGGGGGGGGGGGTGTTAGCATTTTTTTTTTGTTTGCAAGCTTAAGTTTGGGTTGTGTTTTTCTTTTCTCCTCTTCCCGGGGTTTGATGGGACGGTCCTCTGGGGAGGGGGGGGGGGGTGGTTTGGTTGTTTGTGTTTGTCTTTTTTGTTTTATGACTAAACAGACTCTAAACATGGTCGGACAAAGGCTGACCGCACAGGTTCAAGAAGTCCTGGCCACACCTGTGCAAATTGAATAACAGAAACAAAGGCAAAGATGCAGTCAGAGGAGAAGACGTCAACAGTTCTGTTAGATGAAGATTCAGTTGGAAGATGAATGCAGATACTGTTTCCAGCCATGGTCCCTGGAGGGGGGTGTTTTTCCTGGGCCAGGTTTGTGTGGTCGCCGGGAGGCTTCCCGTGAGGGTGGGGTGCTGTTGTGTGGCTGGGGTGCCTGGCTGGCTTTTGTTTCTGTCTTCTGTTTTTCCTTCCAGGTGGCATGCGTTCAGGACTGAGTGGCTGATGTGTGGCTGAGTTATTAGGACCTCACCCTGATCACCTGAGGCTGGTCATGTGCAGCTCGTCAGGACTCACAGCTGTGGTGCATCTGTATGGATTGGGGCATGGTTGCATTTAAGTCTGGAGTACACAGTGTGTATTTGCCAGAGACTTGACCTTGTGACCAGACGGGTGAGATCGACGTTTGGAGAACCATCTCATCATCATGGACGCAGAGACCATACCAGGCTTGATGCCATGGTCTGTGAAAGAGGAGGGGGTGAGGTCTCACGCTCGTCAGCACACTTCCTGAGGTACTTTAGGTTTTGTGACTAACATGAGTACAGTCAGTAGATATGGTGTCCCTCACACCTTATTATATTGAGCTGTTATGTTAGTCGTTTAATCAGCTTCCACTGCAGTGGAGAATTGAACTGGGTGTTCCATGCCTGCAGGGTGGGAAGCTGATTGGTGATTAAGCCAGGAAGTGTTTGCTGATTATGTACACCTTTGAGTGGTCTCTCTTTGTGTGGAGTGGTGGACTCACATTATGGTTTCTTCTTTCACAGACTCGGTTGGTCGCGGCCACCTGGGGGGTGTCGGCGGGGTCCTTGGGTCAGAACTGTTCTGGCTCCGGACCGTTTGTGCTGCTGGGAGCGCACCGTTTTTCCACCTCGCCAGACCGCGCACTTATTTGTTATTAATTAAGCACTCACTGTTATGTCATTAAATCCTGTTATCCTTTGAACCGTGCTCTGTTTCCTTTATGCTGGGTCCTAATGTCAAACGCTGGTCGGTGCTCCGACTGCGTCCGACACATAACAATATCAAGTGGGAATGGACAGAATCATGTCAAAGGCTTTTGAGGAAGTAAAAAAGCAGCTGATTTCAAACCAAGTCTTAATACATTTCAATCCAGATCTGTCACTCATATTGGTCTGTGACGCTTCACCAGTAGATGTCGGTGTAGTGATCTCTCACCAAATGCCAGATGGAAGTGAAAATTTTTCCCTTCGGATGGCTAGCATACTGGCAGGGTATGTTACTATGCTTTTTTTTCTTTTAATTCAATGTATTTTCATTTATATAGCGCCAAATCACAACAAAGTTGCATCAAGGTGCTTCACATAAGTAAGGTCTAACCTTACTAACCCCCAGAGAAAGAACACAGGTAACAGTGGTAAGAAAAAACTCCCTCTGATGATTTGAGGAAGAAACCTCAAGCAGACCAGACTCAAAGGGGTGACCCTTTGAGTCCCACCCCTAGCCCACCAATAGCAGGGGTGGGCCATGCTATAGACACAAATTACAGAACAATTCACAAAATGAATATACAGGAAATGTTGCCAGTGGAGGAGGTGCAGGAGGGTTACAGAAACAGACACCACACACATCTCTGCATGGAGATGCACCTTAAACATAGAGAAAAAACAGAATCGGCATCGGAAAGACAACAAATACAGTATAATTTGTCAGTATTAAACAACAAGAAAAACATAAGAAATACTAAGGTGATCGCCGGCCACTAGCCCTAAGCTTCACTAAAAAACCCAGAATTTATACTCAACAAAAATATAAACGCAACACTTTTGGTTTTGCTCCCATTTTGTATGAGATGAACTCAAAGATCTAAAACTTTTTCCACATATACAATATCACCATTTCTCTCAAATACTGTGCACAAACCAGTCTAAATCTGTGATAGTGAGCACTTCTCCTTTGCTGAGATAATCCATCCCACCTCACAGGTGTGCCATATCAAGATGCTGATTAGACACCATGATTAGTGCACAGGTGTGCCTTAGACTGTCCACAATAAAAGGCCACTCTGAAAGGTGCAGTTTTGTTTTATTGGGGGGGGATACCAGTCAGTATCTAGTGTGACCACCATTTGCCTCATGCAGTGCAACACATCTCCTTCGCATCATCCGTGAAGAGAACACCTCTCCAAAGTGCCAAACAGCAGCGAATGTGAGCATTTGCCCACTCAAATCGGTTACGACGACGAACTGGAGTCAGGTCGAGACCCCGATGAGGACGACGAGCATGCAGATGAGCTTCCCTGAGACAGTTTCTGACAGTTTGTGCAGAAATTCTTTGGTTATGCAAACCAATTGTTCCAGCAGCTGTCCGAGTGGCTGGTCTCAGACGATCTTGGAGGTGAACATGCTGGATGTGGAGGTCCTGGGCTGGTGTGGTTACATGTGGTCTGCGGTTGTGAGGCTGGTTGGATGTACTGCCAAATTCTCTGAAACGCCTTTGGAGATGGCTTATGGTAGAGAAATGAACATTCAATACACGAGCAACAGTTCTGGTTGACATTCCTGCTGTCAGCATGCCAATTGCACGCTCCCTCAAATCTTGCGACATCTGTGCCATTGTGCTGTGTGATAAAACTGCACCTTTCAGAGTGGCCTTTTATTGTGGGCAGTCTAAGGCACACCTGTGCACTAATCATGGTGTCTAATCAGCATCTTGATATGGCACACCTGTGAGGTGGGATGGATTATCTCAGCAAAGGAGAAGTGCTCACTATCACAGATTTAGACTGGTTTGTGCACAGTATTTGAGAGAAATGGTGATATTGTATATGTGGAAAAAGTTTTAGATCTTTGAGTTCATCTCATACAAAATGGGAGCAAAACCAAAAGTGTTGCGTTTATATTTTGTTGAGTAGATAAAGTTGAGGCTGCGGCCCGCTGTCTTTACAAATTAATTTAAAAGGGTAAAAAGCGTAGTAACATACTATACCAGTATGCTAGTCATACGAAAGGGAAAATAAGTGCGTCTTAGGTCTGGACTTGAAAGTCTCCACAGAATCTGAGTGTTTATTGATGCAGGGAGATCATTCCACAGAACAGTGGCACGATAAGAGAAAGCTCTGTGACCCACAGACTTTTTATTCACCCTAGGGACACAAAGTAGTCCTGCACCCTGAGAACACAGAGCCCGGGCCGGTACGTAGGGTTTAATTAGGTCAGGTAAGTAAGGAGGTGCCAGTCCGTGAACAATTTTCTAGGTTAGAAGCAGAACCTTAAAATCTGATCTCACTGGGACAGGAAGCCACTGAAGGGATGGCAAAATGGGTGTAATGTGGTCAAACTTTCTGCTTCATGTCAAAAGTCTGGCAGCAGCATTTTGAACCAATTGGAGAGCCCTAATTCTGGACTGCAGTAAACCAGAAAATACAACTCCAATTCCAATGAAGTTGGGATGTTGTGTAAAATGTAAATAAAAACAGACCACAATGATTTGCAAATCCTCTTCAACCTATATTCAACTGAATACACCACAAAGACAAGATATTTAATGTTCAAACTGGTAGACTTTATTGTTTTTGTGCAAATATTTGCTCATTTTGAGATGGATACCTGCAACACGTTTCAAAAAAGCTGGCACAGTGGTATGTTTACCACTGTGTTACATCACCTTTCCTTCTAACAACACTCAATAAGCATTTGGGAACTGAGGACACTAATTGTTGAAGCTTTGTAGGTGGAATTCTTTCCCATTCTTGCTTGATGTACGATTTCAGTTGTTCAACAGTCCGGGGTCTCTGTTGTCGTATTTCGCGCTTCATAATGCGCCACACATTTTCAATGGGTGACAGGTCTGGACTGCAGGCAGGTCAGTCTAGTACCTGCACTCTTTTACTACGAAGCCACACTGTTGTAACACGTGCAGAATGTGGCTTGGCATTGTCTTGCTGAAATAAGCAGGGACGTCCCTGAAAAAGACATTGCTTGGATGGCAGCATGTGTTGCTCCAAAACCTGGATGTACCTTTCAGCACTGATGGTGCCATCACAGATGTGTAAGTCGCCCATGTCATGGGCACTAACACACCCCCATACTATCACAGAGGCTTTTGAACTTTGCACTGGTAACAATCTGGATGGTCTTTTTCCTCTTTTGTCTGGAGGACACTACGTCCATAATTTCCAAAAACAATTTGAAATGTGGACTCATCAGACCACAGCACACTTTTCCACGTTGCGTCTGTCCATTTCAAATGCGCTCAGGCCCAGAGAAGGCAGCAGCGTTTCTGGATGTTGTTGATGTTTGGCTTTCACTTTGCATGGTAGAGTTTTAACTTGCACTTGTAGATGTAGCGACGAACTGTGTGAACTGACAGTGGTTTTCTGAAGTGTTCCTGAGCCCACGCGGTAAGATCCTTTACACAATGATGTCGGTTTTTAATGCAGTGCCGCCTGAGGGATCGAAGGTCACGGGCATTCAATGTTGGTTTTTGGCCTTGCTGTTTATGTGTAGAAAGTTCTCCAGATTCTCTGTATCTTCTGATTATATTATGGACTGTAGATGATGGAATCCATAAATTCCTTGCAATTGAACGTTGAGAAACATTGTTCTTAAACTGTTGGACTATTTTTTCACACCGTTGTTCACAAAGTGATGGTCCTCACCCCATCTTTGCTTGTGAACGGCTGAGCCTTTTGAGGATGCTCCTTTTATACCCAATCATGACACTCACCTGTTTCCAGTTAACCTGTTCACCTGTGGAATGTTCCAAACAGGTGTTCTTTGAGCATTCATCAACTTTCCCTGTCTTTTGCTGCAGTGGATTAGGGCTGAAATTGAAGCTCTGCTGTAACTGCTTGTTATTTTATTTTCACAAATCTGGTGCATAAAAGTCAACCACATTTTAAACTCTTGATCCATTTCATTTCTGTAGTTTCAACATTGCTTGTTAACCTCAGTCATGGACAGAGTGTGATGTCTTTACAGATAAGCACTGTAATAGCAGAACTAGACGCCGACCAACAGAGGGCGCTCCAGTTACAGATTAGAAAAAAGAGCAGGAGGAGGAGGAGGGAAGGTTGTGGCCTGCTGTGATGCACCTGCTGTCGTTCTGTTAAAGAAATATTGACTAAGAGCTAAGCCTTGTTATTTTGTCTACACCACCAACAGAACAAATTGGCGATGAGGATGAGTGCGTTGGTGCCGTGCCCACTTTTTTTCTTCCACATGTTGGTGGGCCACCTATAGCGGGTTTTCAATCACGTGACCGATTTGCTGCAGGACAGGTGCCGTCTCCATTCTGGATGACAAGGAAGCTGGCGTGTGATAGAAAAATGGAGAGAATGTATGGTTATTATGATGCTTTAAATCCTTGAGATAAAGTTATTTGTCGTGATAGATGTGTAGCAGTTGGTTCAGTGGATCCATATCTTATACCAGATAGTGAATTTAGTGGTGATGTAACAAACTGGCCAACAGTGTCACACTGCGACATGGTGAACTAGGAAGCTGCTGACCAGGTCAGCCTCGCCGGCCTCCTGCAGAGCATCACAGCGGAGCTCTGAAAGTGGAGGTCGTCTTGAAGTCCTGAGCGATTTCTCTCACCAGGCACTGGAAGGGCAGCTTGTGGATCAGCAGCTCGGTGCTCGAGGACCACAATGTAAATAAGCATCCGTATTGGAAGCGTTCTTGTGTTATCCTCAGCAGTATTTTTATGTATCTTATATAATTTTATTGCCCAATAAAATAAAATAAAATTCTGGGAGCAGTGGATTTCTGGTAGCGGCGGATCTCTCTCAGCGCCACGGTGCCGTGAGGCTTCTTCACACTGACATTGAAGCTTCTGCAATTGTTCACCAAATGCACGTAGCGTATCACAGCGGCCACCGCGTCGTAATCCAGAATGGCCGCGGGACACAAAATGACGTGACCGATACGTCACATGAAAACCCTCTATACCTTTTGCTATGTGGCGGAAGATGTTTGAAAATTACATGGTTGTTATCAATGCTACGGGAGACGCATGGCCAGATGCTCGGAAAAGAGCCGTGCTACTACATTGTCTTGGACCAGAGGGACCACGCCTCTTTTACACTTTACCGGACCAAGGAGATTCTATGCAGACTGCAATGGCCGCACTGGAGAAACACTTTGTGCCTAAAGTCAATGTTGTGTCATGTAAACACACTTTCAGGCAACGTGTTCAGCGCTCGGACAAGTCTGAAACTCAGTACGAGTCCGCAACTCAGTACGAGGCTGCGCTAAGGGACCCGGCTGCACCATGTGAATTTGGAACGATGGAGGGTGAGATGATAAGAGATCACCTCCTCTCAAATACATATCTCAGTGCAGTGAGAGATCAACTGCTTCTTGAAGATCTTACTTTAGAAAAGGCACTTATTATTGCTACACAAGTGGATGCAGCAGTCAAAACTCCACCGTGCTAACAGCTAACAGACATGTCCCTGCAGCACTGGTACAAGCCGTCAGGCCGTCCCGCTCAACTTTTCGGAGGAAGAGAGAGAGACGCGCCCACCAAGGCTACTGCATGTGACCGTTCCAAGCTTACCACAAATACAAACAAACAACAACGCAAATGCTTCAGATGTGGATCTAACAGACATCTTGCAAGTGACAAAAACTGTCCCGCTGCTTCAGTAGAATGTAAGAACTGTGGGGAAAAGGGACATTTTGCAAAGGTATGTCGATCTACTGCCAAAACTGTAAACCAAATACAAGAAGTTGTTCTGCCGGAGCTCACCATCCTCTGTGTGGATAACGTTAAACTGTCAGCAGCAGCGTTTGATAAACTTACCTGTACAGTCAGTGTGGAGGCACCTAAAGGAAACGAACATTCTGTGGAGCTAATTGTGGATACTGGAGCTGCTGTATCTATCCTGCCAGAGTCAGTGTACAAAAAGCTCTTTGGACACTGCACACTGGAAGTTAGACTTGTTACTTACTCCAGAGGTCACTCACCTGTGCTTGGTTGTCTCCATGCACATACTGCAGCTACAGAGAAAAGTGCTCCTGTGCCAACTACCTTCTACATCGTGGAAGATGGATCTCCTCTGCTAGGCTTGGATCCGATTAAAGCCTTAGGCAGCAGCATCATTGATGGCAAAGTGATTCTCAACAGTGCAAATACGCCATCTGCTGGTGAGCCTGAATGCACAGTGCACAACACTGACAGTACTCCAGCTCAAACACTCGGATGTGTCAAAGGATTCATTCACAAAGTACAAGTCAGTAATACAGTACATCCAGTACGCCAAACGTTACAGCATGTACCATTCAACATACGTGAAGAGGTCTCAGCAGAGCGAACCCGGTTGCTCCAAGCTGGCATCATTAAAAAAAATTGATGCATCTGAATGAAACACAAAGGGGGTTTGCGCTTCTGTGTTGACCTGTGTGAACCAAACAAAAGTGCTATCATGGATGGTTATCCGCTCCTTCACATGGAGGACCTGTTTGCTAATCCTGATGCTACGCACTACAGCCAGATCGATCAGCGTACCACCAGTTACCACTACACCCCAAGAGCCGCAAACTGACTGCCTTTATAACACATGATGGCTTGTTCCAGTTCACCCGAGTCCCATTTGGTCTTGCGTCCGCTCCATCTGCATCCCAAAAAATGATGGAGACAGTACTAAAAGACTTACCGGGTGTACAGAACTACCTGGATGACATCACTGTCTACGGTGCTTCAAGAGAGGAACATGATCAGCCTGCCTACATGCAGTCCTAAACCGTTTCAGTGAGACTGGCTTACAAATCAACTTTGCCAAGCGTGCATTTACCCAAACACAGGTTACATTCTTGGGAGATGTTATTTCCAAACATGGCTTGCACCTCAAGCACAGACCACCTTACTGCTAAATCAAATCAAATCAATTTTATTTATATAGCGCCAAATCACAACAAACAGTTGCCCCAAGGCGCTTTATATTGTAAGGCAAAATCCATACAATAATTACAGAAAAACCCCAACGGTCAAAACGACCCCCTGTGAGCAACCACTTGGCAACAGTGGGAAGGAAAAACTCCCTTTTAACAGGAAGAAACCTCCAGCAGAACCAGGCTCAGGGAGGGGCAGTCTTCTGCTGGGACTGGTTGGGGCTGAGGGGAGAGAATCAGGAAAAAGACATGCTGTGGAAGACAGCAGAGATCAATCACTAATGATTAAATGCAGAGTGGTGCATATGGAGCAAAAAGAGAAAGAAACACTCAGTGCATCATGGGAACCCCCCAGCAGTCTAACTCTATAGCAGCATAACTAAGGGATGGTTCAGGGTCACCTGTTGTGAAAGTGTAATGACACGGACCCACAACAGGGGGCGTAAATGAACGGACAATAGATGAGCCAAAAATACAACACTTTACTGTTGTGAAGCGTGCACAACGAAATATAGACAAATACAGAATTTGGACAGAGTCAAATGTACTAAGGTGACGTGTGGGCAGGAACGAGGATAGAAGACGTCCGTCCAGACATGAGCCGGATCCCACACGATTTCCACTGCCACCGAACCCGGAGAATACTGGAGCCGCCAAGTTCTGAGTCCCCAGGTGGCCACCGTCTCCGGCTGTCGGATCTGGTACTGCTGGCAGGAAGCAGAAACAGTTATGTGTGGGTGTGTGTACACCCAGCAATACAATCAGCTACAGTCCTCAATGGTGGGTAAAACACCTCCACCTCCGAAACAGGAACACAGTAAGAATTAACAGTAGCACCTACTACTTAACTGAATACGGCTGAGAAAATACCTCGAAGGCAAACGATATCTCGGCAGCAGGGTGGAGATGTCGTCCGGCTTTTATGGAGTGGTTGATGAGCTGATGATAGGTGACAGCTGTCAGGAGTTAACGAGTGACAGCTGTCACTCCCGGCTGTCCTGTGAGGTGGCAGCGCCCTCTCGTGCCTGAAGCCCGCACTCCAGGCAGGGCGCCCTCTGATGGTGGGCCAGCAGTACCTCTTCTTCAGCGGCCCACACAACAGGACCCCCCCCTCAACAGGCGCCTCCTGGCGCCCGACCAGGCTTGTCGGGGTGTCGGTTGTAGAAGTCGGCCAGGAGGGCCGGGTCCAGGATGAAGCTCCTATTCACCCAGGAGCGTTCTTCGGGTCCATACCCCTCCCAGTCCACCAAATACTGGAACCCCCAGCCCATACGATGGACGTCCAGGAGCCGGCGGACTGTCCACGCCGGCTCCCCGTCGATGATCTGGGCAGGAGGTGGCGCCGGTACGGGAGCACAGAGGGGTGAGGTGTGGTGTGGTTTGATCCTGGAAACATGAAACACGGGGTGGATCCGCAGTGAAGCTGGGAGTTGGAGCTTCACTGCGGCCGGACTGAGGACTTTGAGGATCTTGAAGGCCTATGTACCTGTCCTTCAGTTTCGGGGAGTCCACTTGGAGAGGAATGTCCTTCGTGGATAACCACACCTCCTGCCCAGGCTGGTATGCAGGGGCCGGGGAACGCCGGCGGTCTGCATGGGCCTTAGCCCTCGTCCGGGCCTTCAACAAGGCAGAACGGGCGGAACGCCACACCCGACGGCATCTTCGTAGGTGGGCCTGGACTGAGGGCACACCGACCTCTCCCTCCACCACGGGAAACAATGGGGGCTGGTACCCCAAACACATCGCAAATGGGGAGAGACCGGTGGCAGAGGACACCTGGCTGTTATGTGCGTACTTGATCCAGGCCAGGTCGTTGCTCCAGGCCGTCAGGTGCGCAGATGTAACACAGCGGAGGACCTGTTCTAGTTCCTGGTTAGCCCGCTCTGCCTGTCCGTTCGTCTGTGGGTGATACCCGGACGAGAGGCTCACGGTGGCCCCCAGTTCTCTGCAGAAGCTCCTCCAGACCTGGGAGGAGAACTGAGGACCACGATCCGAGACAATGTCTGTTGGTATCCCATGCAGACACACGACGTGGTGAACCAGGAGGTTTGCAGTCTCCTGGGCCGTTGGGAGCTTCGGGAGGGCCACAAAGTGGGCCGCCTTGGAGAAACAGTCCACTATCGTGAAGATGGTCATCATGCCCTGGGACAGCGGGAGGCCCGTGACAAATTCCAGGCCGATGTGGGACCAGGGGCGATGAGGCACCGGGAGCGGTTGCAGCAGACCTTGGGCTCTCGAATGGTCAGCCTTGCCCCTGGCGCAGGTGGTGCAGGCCTGGACATACTCCCGGACGTCGGCTTCCATGGACACCCACCAGAAGCGCTGCCGGACCACTGCCACAGTTCTTCGCACCCCTGGGTGACAGGAGAGCTTGGAACCGTGACAGAAGTCCAGAACTGCAGCTCTGGCTTCTGGTGGGACGTATAAGCGGTTCTTCGGACCTCTGCCTGGGTCCGGGCTTCGTGCCAGGGCCTCCCGGACAGTCTTCTCCACGTCCCAGGTGAGGGTGGCCACGATAGTGGACTCAGGTATGATGGATTCCGGTGGATCCGACAGCTCTGTTTTGACTTCATCCTCGTGTACCCGGGACAAGGCGTCCGACCTCTGATTCTTGGTCCCGGGGCGATAGGTGATCCGGAAGTCAAAACGCCCAAAGAACAGTGACCAGCGGGCTTGCCTGGGGTTCAGCCGCTTGGCGGTCCTGATATACTCCAGGTTCCGATGGTCCGTGAAAACCGTGAACGGCTCCGAAGCTCCCTCCAACAGGTGTCTCCACTCCTCAAGAACCTCCTTCACCGCAAGAAGTTCCCGATTGCCCACGTCATAGTTCCGCTCTGCCGGGGTCAACCTGCGAGAAAAATAGGCACAAGGGTGGAGAACCTTGTCGGACTCCCCGCTCTGGGACAGCACGGCTCCTATCCCTGAGTCAGAGGTGTCCACTTCAACCACAAACTGGTGGCAAGGATCGGGCTGCACCAGAACTGGTGCAGTCGAGAACCGACGTTTCAACTCCCTAAACGCGGCTTCGCACCGATCCGACCAGGTGAAGGGGACTTTTGGGGAGGTCAGGGCTGTCAGGGGGCTAACTACCTGACTGTAGCCCTTAATGAACCTCCGGTAAAAATTTGCAAAACCGAGGAACTGTTGTAGTTTCCTACGGCTTGTCGGTTGGGGCCAGTCTCTCACCGCCGCAACCTTGGCCGGATCAGGGGTGACGGAGTTGGAGGAGATGATGAACCCCAGGAAGGACAAAGAAGAGCGGTGGAACTCGCACTTCCCGCCCTTCACAAACAGCCGGTTCTCCAACAACCGCTGCAGGACCTGATGTACATGCTGGACATGAGTCTCAGGGTCCGGGGAGAAGATGAGTATATCGTCCAGATATACGAAGACAAATCGATGCAGGAAGTCCCGCAAGATGTCATTTACCAAAGCTTGGAACGTCGCGGGGGCGTTAGTGAGGCCGAACGGCATGACCAGGTACCTAACAGGGTGTTAAATGCCGTCTTCCATTCGTCTCCCTTCCGGATCCGAACCAGGTGGTATGCATTCCTAAGATCAAGTTTTGTAAAGATTTGGGCTCCATGCAGGGGCGTGAACACTGAATCTAACAGGGGCAGAGGGTATCGGTTGCGAACCGTGATCTCGTTCAGCCCTCTATAATCAATGCATGGACGGAGTCCGCCGTCTTTCTTGCCCACAAAAAAGAAACCAGCACCCATCGGGGAGGTGGAGTTCCGGATCAGTCCGGCAGCTAATGAGTCCCGGATGTAGGTCTCCATTGATTCGCGCCCGGACGTGAGAGGTTGTACAGCCTGCTGGACGGGTACTCAACGCCCGGAATCAAATCAATGGCACAATCGTACAGACGGTGGGGGGGAAGGGTGAGAGCCAGATCTTTGCTGAAGACGTCAGCAAGATCATGGTACTCAACCGGCACCGCCGTCAGATTGGGGGGAACTATAACCTCCTCATTAGCACTTAAACCGGGAGGAACCAAGGATCCTAAACACTCCTGGTGGCAGGTTTCGCTCCACTGAGCCACAACCCCAGACAGCCAATCAATCCGGGGATTGTGTTTTACCATCCACGGGAAGCCCAAAATCACGCGGGAAGTAGAAGGAGTCACATAAAACTCTATCTCTTCTCGATGATTCCCAGACACCACCAGAACTACTGGTTGTGTCTTGTGTGTGATTAAAGGGAGAAGGGTGCCATCTAGTGCCCGTACCTTCAAAGGTGAAGGAAGCGCCACCAGAGGGAGCCTTACCTCCCTTGCCCATCTGCTGTCCAGCAGATTCCCTTCTGACCCCGTGTCCACCAGTGCTGGGGCTTGAAGGGTTAAATCCCCGCTCAGGATCATGACTGGGAGACGTGTGGAAATACGTGTATGTCCCACGTGAATGTCTGGACCCACCCTTAACCCAGTCTCTAAGGGCGGGCGTTCGTGTTTAACCGTTTGGGGCAGTGTCTCTGCTGATGCTCATTTGAGCCACAGAAAAAGCACTCCCCGCAGGCCATTCTCCTCTGTCTGTAAGATGATCTTAATCTGGCCCTGCTCGTGTCCATAGCATCATTAGCAGGGGGAGCTGTTGCCACATGGAGCGCAGAGGCTGTGGAGCGTCGGGAGGGCGGAACCTTTTCGGACCCGGAAGGGAGAGGGACGGCACGTGCCCGGCCATGTCCATCTCGCTCCCGACGGCGTTCCTCTAATCGATTGTCCAAGCATATAACTAGATCGATTAGACCATCCAAATCCCGCGGCTCATCCTTAGCCACCAGGTGCTCCTTCAGGGCCGACGACAGTCCGTTTATGAAGGCGGCGCGGAGCGCAGTCGTATTCCAGCCGGACCTCGCAGCCGCAATGCGGACGTCGACTGCATACTGAGCTGCGCTCCGACGTCCCTGTCTCATAGACAGCAGCACTGTTGAAGCGGTTTCCCCTCTGTTAGGGTGATCAAAAACCGTTCTGAAGTCCCTCACAAACCCAGTGTAAGTGGTAAGGAGCCGTGAATTCTGTTCCCAAAACGCTGTAGCCCAAGCGCGTGCCTCACCTCGAAGCAAATTAATTACATAAGCCACCCTGAAGCGTACATTACGCTGTGCAAAGATGAGCGAACACTGCATTAAGAAGTCAGCGCACATCTCCACACAACCTCTGTACGGCTCCGGGGGACTTATGTAAGCTTCAGGGGATGGTGGGGGGGTTCGTTGGACGACCAGTGGAACGTCTATATTCGGCACCGGGTCAACAGGAGGAGAAGCTGCAGCCGCGCCCTGCGCGGTGAGAGCCTCCATCCTACGGTTGAGGATGACATTTTGCTCGGTCATTAAATCCAACCGAGCAGTAAAGGCGGAGAGGATTTGCTGCAACTCACGATCACGCCCCCTGCAGATGCCTGTGCACCCTGCTCTTCCATTGGCTGTTCAAGGAAAAGGAAAGTTTTAAGCCTAATCTTAAAAGTAGAGTGGGTGTCTGTCTCCCTGATCCGAATTGGGAGCTGGTTCCACAGGAGAGGAGCCTGAAAGCTGAAGGCTCTGCCTCCCATTCTACTCTTACAAACCCTAGGAACTACAAGTAAGCCTGCAGTCTGAGAGCGAAGCGCTCTATTGGGGTGATATGGTACTATGAGGTCCCTAAGATAAGATGGGACCTGATTATTCAAAACCTTATAAGTAAGAAGAAGAATTTCAAATTCTATTCTAGAATTAACAGGAAGCCAATGAAGAGAGGCCAATATGGGTGAGATATGCTCTCTCCTTCTAGTCCCCGTCAGTACTCTAGCTGCAGCATTTTGAATTAACTGAAGGCTTTTCAAGGAACTTTTAGGACAACCTGATAATAATGAATTACAATAGTCAAGCCTAGAGGAAATAAATGCATGAATTAGTTTTTCAGCATCACTCTGAGACAAGACCTTTCTAATTTTAGAGATATTGCGCAAATGCAAAAAAGCAGTCCTACATATTTGCTTAATATGCACATTGAAGGACATATCCTGATCAAAAATGACTCCAAGATTTCTCACAGTATTACTAGAGGTCAGGGTAATGCCATCCAGAGTAAGGATCTGGTTAGACACCATGTTTCTAAGATTTGTGGGGCCAAGTACAATAACTTCAGTTTTATCTGAATTTAAAAGCAGGAAATTAGAGGTCATCCATGTCTTTATGTCTGTAAGACATTCCTGCAGTTTAACTAATTGGTGTGTGTCCTCTGGCTTCATGGATAGATAAAGCTGGGTATCATCTGCGTAACAATGAAAATTTAAGCAATGCTTTCTAATAATACTGCCTAAGGGAAGCATGTATAAAGTGAATAAAATTGGTCCTAGCACAGAACCTTGTGGAACTCCATAATTAACCTTAGTCTGTGAAGAAGACTCCCCATTTACATGAACAAATTGTAATCTATTAGATAAATATGATTCAAACCACCGCAGCGCAGTGCCTTTAATACCTATGGCATGCTCTAATCTCTGTAATAAAATTTTATGGTCAACAGTATCAAAAGCAGCACTGAGGTCTAACAGGACAAGCACAGAGATGAGTCCACTGTCTGAGGCCATAAGAAGATCATTTGTAACCTTCACTAATGCTGTTTCTGTACTATGATGAATTCTAAAACCTGACTGAAACTCTTTAAATAGACCATTCCTCTGCAGATGATCAGTTAGCTGTTTTACAACTACCCTTTCAAGAATTTTTGAGAGAAAAGGAAGGTTGGAGATTGGCCTATAATTAGCTAAGATAGCTGGGTAAATTGATGGCTTTTTAAGTAATGGTTTAATTACAGCCACCTTAAAAGCCTGTGGTACATAGCCAACTAATAAAGATAGATTGATCATATTTAAGATTGAAGCATTAATTAATGGTAGGGCTTCCTTGAGCAGCCTGGTAGGAATGGGGTCTAATAGACATGTTGATGGTTTGGAGGAAGTAACTAATGAAAATAACTCAGACAGAACAATCGGAGAGAAAGAGTCTAACCAAATAAAAGCATTACTAAAAGCAGCCAAAGATAACGATATGTCTTTGGGATGGTTATGAGTAATTTTTTCTCTAATAGTTAAAATTTTATTAGCAAAGAAAGTCATGAAGTCATTACTAGTTAAAGTTAAAGGAATACTCGGCTCAATACAGCGCTGACTCTTTGTCAGCCTGGCTACAGTGCTGAAAAGAAACCTGGGGTTGTTCTTATTTTCTTCAATTAGTGATGAGTAGTAAGATGTCCTTTTTTATAGAGCAACAGACTCTTTTTTAGAATAGAATAGAATAGAATAATTCTTTATTGTCCACCGATGTGGAAAATTGTCTTTGGCTCACCAGCACAAAAAAGACAAAAAAAACAGTCATAAAACAGTTATACAAACACACGAATAAAACAAAAATAAGACACATAAAATACATGGAAGTAAAGGAAGAAGTAGAATAAGACCTAGTAAGATAAATAAAACGTACAATAAGATCTAATAAAATCAAATAAAACAGAAGTAAAGCAGTTCAGGTTTAATTTGTGGAGTGGTCGCTTTTTTTTAGTTCATTATGGAGACGGCATTTGGTATAAAAGATTTTTTGAAAGAACCTTTGGCCAGAGGAGCTCTGTAGCGCCTCCCAGACTTCAAGAGCTCAAACTGACAGGACAGAGGATGAGAGCTGTCTGCCAGGACTCTCTCAGCTTTCCTCCTCATCCTGTCAGTGTAAATGTGGGCCAGAGTCTTCTGGGGTTTTCCCACAATTTCCCCCGCCATTTTTACAATTCTATTTAATTTGTCCTTACATTTACAACTCAAGTGACCAAACCAAACACAAAGATGAAATGTTAAAATACTCTCAATATGTGCAGAATACACAAGCTCTAAAATCTGCAGATTAACACCAAGACAACTCAATCTTCTAAGAAGACTGAGTCGCTGTGAACATTTCTTAAAGATAAAATCAGTGTTTTCAAAGAAGCTCAAGTGACTATCAAGAACTGTACCAAGATATTTAAAAGTTTCAACCATTTCAACAAGCTGGCCATCGAGTGAAACTGGCTGCATGGTCAGTTCTTGCTTTGTGTGAAAAACAAAACTAAAAAACTGTCAAAAACTGTTTTCCAGGCTAAGTGAAGATCTTCTAAATTAGTGAGACACCATTTCCTCTCCAACTTATGGGTTATCTGCTTTAAGCTACGAGTTTGTGAGTTATACCATGGAGTCAGGCACTTCTGATTTAAGGCTCTCTTTTTCAGAGGAGCTACAGCATCCAAAGTTGTGCTCGATGAGGATGTAAAACTATTGACGAGATAATCTATCTCACTCACAGAGTTTAGGTAGCTACTCTGCACTGTGTTGGTATATGGCATTGGAGAACATAACAAAGAAGGAATCATGTCCTTAAACCTAGTTACAGTGCTATTGCTGAATCACCTGCTCCTAAAGATATGCCAGTACTGCGCTCATTCTTAGGTCTGACTTCATGGTTTAGCAAGTTTATTCCTGACTATGCTACACTTGTTGAACCCCTGCAACAACTGCTAAAGACCAGTCCACAGGCTAAACTACACTGGGACAATGTTGTGGATGGTTGTTTCAAAACACTGAAACAAATGCTACTGGACAGTCCTGTCCTTGCCGTGTACAATTTGAAATTGCCAGCAGTGATCACGACGGATACTTCTGACTATGGCTTAGGGGCTGTCCTAACACAGATTCACCCAGTCAAAACAGAGCACATTGTGGCTTTCGCTTCACACGCACTTGCCCCTGCTGAAAGAAAATGCTCCACTACTGAAAAAGAGGCCCTTGCCTGTGTGTGGGCTGTGGAGAGATGGAGGACGTACAATTGGGGACGCAGATTCACACTTCATACAGACCATCAGGCCCTGAATACCCTCCTCTGTTGTGGGGGCCGCTGAAGAGGAGGTACTGCTGGCCCACCACCACAAGATGGCGCTCTGCTTGAAGTGCGGGCTTCAAGTACGAGAGGGCGTCGGAGCGACCGGGAGTGACAGCTGTCACTTATCATCAGTACCAGCTGTCACTCATCCACTAATCATCACCATAAAGGCCGGACTGCAACTCCACCTCCCCGCCGAAAAATCAGCTACCCTAAAGGTAATTTTGATTACTCGGTGGATTGCTCGGTGGTCAGCCAGACTCATGTGCTTTCAGTATGACATTGAATACCGCCCTGGGAACCAAAATGTGATGCAGACTGTCTCTTACGCATCCCTCTTGAGTCAATTTCACCGACTGAACCTGAGCCAGACCTGCTCGTGGAGATAGCCGAAATCTCCCCTCTCGTTACTGCGCTGCCCCTTGCTGACTTCAGGGCAGAGTCCGAGGACTGCTCCGAACTGCAAGAGCTTAGACGTGTCTGTCAGTCCAAGTGGCCCAAGTCCAAAAGTCACTTCCCAGCAAAGTGCAACTGTGCGTTCTTATGAGGCACGAACTTGCTGTTGATTCCCCTCTGATATTTCGGGGTACTCGCCTGGTCATCCCAAAGTCACTCAGAGAACGGGTAGTACACCTGGCACATGGGGGGCACCAGGGAGAGCTTTACTTTATTTGGTTTTTCTCCTTTTGAATGGGGACCACAGGACTGTAGATTTGCTATCACCCTGGTGGACTACTTTAGCAAGTGGCCTGAAGTAGCTTTCACCCCTCGGCTGGTGCCTAGCATCTGACTTAGAAGTGGTGTAGACCAGGGGAATCCAACTGTTTAATTAAAACAAAGCTTCACTGGCTCTGAGGCTTGCAGTGCAAAGGTGCATAGATTGAAGAATAAATTGCTCCAGTAAGACCAATTGTTAAATCCATGAGCTGGATGCACACACACAGACTCTCAGACTCACACGCATAGTGGAACATGCACACACACACTCATACTCACACTCATACTCGCACACTGACTGGATGCATAGTTGAACGGTTCAGTAATTGTATTTTTAAATGTTAGTGTCACTTGCAACCTGTTTGTTTATGCTCATTTATGTTCTGTTCTCATAGACTGACATGATCACACACAATCGCTCTCACACATGCACACAGTCTCATTCACCTTCTCACACACAGGCAGACTCTGTTATACGTTCTGAAATGAACGAGCTGGATGCATAGTGGAATGTTAATGTTTTAACTTGAAACCTAGTCATTTGTTCAAATGCTCATACCCAACAGATCAAATTTTCTGTCAGCAGTGTTGGTCAGTTCTAAAGCCCAAAAATGTTTTTGTGGGGCAATGTTGAATGTGCCATGAATGTAACTGTATTGTTGGATAAGTTGATGGTCTGGGATCTGAAAGAGGAATGAATTTGGTTATGTTGTAAGTATACTGAATAAAATGAACTTGAAATTTGAAATTCTCGTCATTTACAAACTAAGCAGTATTGTTGTGTACAATCTTTTGCTTGGGAAACTTATTTGTAGTTGGTTAAACTTGATAGTGATTGTTGGGGGAACTTAACATTAGTTCTCAAGACTTGATACTATTTGTTGGGGGAAACTCAATATTAGTTGTCAAAACTTGATACTATTTGTTGGGGGAAACTCAATATTAGTTGTTAAAACTTGACAGCATTTGTTGGGTAAACATAGTATTACATGTTAGGAAAACTTATTAATAATTAAAGGGACAAACATGCATTAGTACCCTGAACAGGTTTTTTTTATGCTGACACCACCGATGGAAGAGTAGGTAAAACTCAAAATAATTAATGCAACTAGTTCACTCATTTTTTTAAGTTGAGGCAACTAAACATTTTTTACGGTGTGGCCCAAGCAGAGGGTCACCCCTTTGAGTCTGGTCTGCTTGAGGTTTCTTCCTCAGAGGGAGTTTTTCCTTACCACTGTTGCTCTGGGGGTTAGTAAGGTTAGACCTTACTTGTGTGAAGTGCCTTGAGGCAACTCTGTTGTCATTTGGCGCTATATAAATGAAAATAAATTGAAATAAAAAAAAAAACCCAAATGCTACGACATTTACTATCCTTTCCTTCCTGTCCACTGTGTTTGCATGTGAAGGTAACCCCTGGGCTATTAGTACTGATAATGGCCCACATTTCACAACTGAGGGAGAGAGGAATCAAACACAGAAAAATGAGTGTTTACCATCCCCAGGCTAATGGATGCGTTGAAAGGTTCAACAGAGTGCTCAAAGACTGAAGCCAAGGAGCACAAGCAGCTCAAAAGCTGTGGAAGCCTACAGTGAAGTTACAGAGTCACACCCCATGCTACAACGAAAGAGTCTCCATTCCCGCTTCTAAGGGGAAGGCCAATGAGAACCAAGCTCCACATCCTGCCACAACTGGATCACAAAGGACGTTACAACACATTGAGATCCAGAGTCGCTCTGAAGCAGGCCAAAAGTAAGTGCTACACTGACAAAAAGAGAGGCGCTAAACGTCCCAGACTCGCAGCTGGAGACAAGGTACATATATGGAAGCCCTTTCATGTTGGGAAAGGAGAGAGACAGTACACGGATCCTGTGTTCGTTCAGCATCAAACCGGATACAGCACCTTCATCTGAAGTGATGGGAAAAGGTGGAAGGCAACACATCTTTCTCTATGCCCAGAGAGAGCACAAGAACCACCTTCTCAAGATGGTCCAGCGGAACGAGACGCAAGCTTACCAGGGGCTTTGCAAAACCGTGCCGATCCACAAAGAGCACACAAACCTCCAGCATGGACCAAAGACTATGTACTGAAATAGCATTAAAAGTTAGAGAAAGTTTTCCTTTCATTTAAAACACAAAATACAGCTAAAATGTTGTTAGTTATTGAATATTAAAGTGTTCAATGGTATCTACAGCTGCTCACTTTAAGTTACAGAAAAAAAAGGTATAAAACAGAAAGTTATACTGTGTTGAAATGTACGGCAGCAATACTAAAAACATCTATACGGGAAGGAAAAGCTAACATTATAACAGCTCAAAACTACCATTTCATTCTTAAGCCGCACTTTAAAAAAATGTTCAAGGAGATGTATCCTTTTCTGAGTAACCGGGGAGTTGTGTTTACAGATAAGCAGTGTAATAGCAGAGCTAGACGCTGACCAACAGAGGGCGCTGCAGTTACAGATTAGAAAAAAGAGAGAGCGTAGGAGGAGGAGGAGGGAAGGTTGTGTACCGCTGTGATGCACTTGCTGTCTGTCGTTCCGTTTAAGAAATACTGACTAAGAGCTGAGCCTTGTTATACTCAACAAAAATATAAACGCAACACTTTTGGTTTTGCTCCCATTGTGTATGAGATGAACTCAAAGATCTAAAACTTTTTCCACATACACAATATCACCATTTCCCTCAAATATTGTTCACAAACCAGTGTAAATCTGTGATAGTGAGCACTTCTCCTTTGCTGAGATAATCCATCCCACCTCACAGGTGTGCCATACCAAGATGCTGATTAGACACCATGATTAGTGCACAGGTGTGCCTTAGACTGCCCACAATAAAAGGCCACTCTGAAAGGTACAGTTTTGTTTTATTGGGGGGGATACCAGTCAGTATCTGGTGTGACCACCATTTGCCTCATGCAGTGCAACACATCTCCTTCGCATAGAGTTGATCAGGTTGTCAATTGTGGCCTGTGGAATGTTGGTCCACTCCTCTTCAATGGCTGTGCGAAGTTGCTGGATATTGGCAGGAACTGGTACACGCTGTTGTATACGCCGGTCCAGATCTTTTCTTGGATGTATGGCACAACAATGGGCCTCAGGATCTCATCCCCAAAATTGGGGAAAAATAAACATCCACACAATAAAAAAACACCAATAAAAACATAATAGAAAACTATAAAATAATTATAAAGACAAAATGAGTAAATTAACTCAGCAGACCATGGTTTAACAAAATTTTCATGAAATAAGAGATATCTTAAAGAATCGATGGTGCCATTACAGTGAAATTCAATAGATAATTTCCTAAAATTATAAAAACAGTCCAGTGGATTATCGCCCTGCGACACCAATTTATCCAGGAGTGTGTTCTTAATGATCTCACAGTTTAAAATATAATGTGAAAGAAATCTAGACTGGATTCATTGCACAGGAGATCTAATAGAAAAGGCTCTATGATAAAAGCTGCACGTATTCTTTCTTATAACATCAACCACTGTAGGGATTTGTAATACGTTTAGCAAATGTGTTTAGCAAACCTATTGTTATGGGTCTTTTTCTTAGACGATAACAATAAAAGCATTACAAATAATTACCTTTTAAGCTGTTCCAAATATGTTCTCCAGGAGAGAGGGACAAAAAGGGTCCAGACGCGGTTAGAGGTGTTTTCAGCATCCAAGCTCTGACAGAAAATGATTAATCCGCTACAAAATAATTATTTTATATATTGCGTCCAGCGCACAAAGCAGGTGGGATTGTAGTGCACAAGAGGGCAGAGCCAAAGTAGCCTGTCCTGTCCTCGTCAGGCGCTGGGATAATGGGCTTTTAACAACCTCGTCCTCACCACGCACCTCTAAAATCCTCATTTGTCCTCGTGGTACCTTGACACAAACTGCTCCACTCTGTCGTTGCTAAATTTTGAACTTCTTGAAATTAGCGCCACTCTCAGAGATGAGCCCCATTAACTGAATATTCTGCCTCTAAGAGCCTCTCAGAGCCACGGTAGTTGAATAACTGGACTACGTGGCTCATTATTCACCGTTCATTATTTGGTGGTACCAGGCCTTAACCAGCTGGCCTGGTGCTTTGATGTTTTACTGTTGGAACCCCCGCGGTGGGAGGATCCGGGCCACTCCTTATAACAGTCTGTGTGTATATGTAAGTTTTCAGTGTGCTTTTCACAGAATAAAGTGACACGCTTTATACTGTTGAAATGTAGAAATTGTCTCTCTTTATTTCGCCTGGCTCAATTTCTGTGCTACCCAACCAACAGGAACTAACCACCCAACCAACAGGAACCGAACCATCTAACCAGTGAACCAAACTATCCAACAGGAACTGAACCCTCCTATGAACAGGAACAGGACCATCTAACCAGTGACCCGATCCATCCAACCAATGAACTAAATCCTCCGACTAAGAACTGAACCATCCAACAGGAACCAAACCATCCAACCAGTGAAATAAACCATCCAACCAACAGGAACCGAACCATCTAAGCAGTGAACCAAACTATCCAACGGGAACCAAACCATCTGACCAACAGGAACTGAACCCTCCTATGAACAGGAACAGGACCATCGAACCAATGAATCGATCCAACCAATGAACCCAGCCCTCATACCAAAAGGAACCCAACCATCCAACAGGAACCAAACCATCCAACCAGTGAACTATACCATTCAACCAACAGGAACCAAACCCTCCTACCAACAGAAACTAAACTATCTAACCAGTGAACCGATCCATCCAACCAATGAACTAAATCCTCCTACCAAGAACTGAACCATCCAACCAGTGAAATAAACCCTTCTACCAATGGGAACCAAACCATCCAACTAGTGAACTGAACCCAGGCAGTAAACCCTAAACCTGTGAACTGTTTCCCAAGTTAAAGATGGCTCATAAAAATCAAGTTTTATCTCTCTTATTTTTGTTTTACATGTTTTCTGTCTCAGTGTGTCACCCTCACCAAAGTTTGATTCTTTGCCTTTTTTCATGAAATCAGGTTTTTGTGTTTGACTCTGAAGTAACACACACACACAACTCTCTAATCACAGCCACTGATGTCCTTCAGTGTGTTTTGGTGTCTTCCCTCACTCACTCATTGTTTGTATGTGTTTATCACACTCAGTAATTCAGTAGACTTTACGGAGTATTTCTGTTTCTTTCAGATTCTGATCATTTTTTTAAACTCTAGTCCTGCTGGTCGTTGATATTTAGTGGACAGCTATGCATTACGCTCTTTGCTGGTCCTCAAAATATCGTTCCTCAGGGAAACTTTTATTGTCTGCTGGTCCGCTATATTTAGCATTTGGAGGGTCCCCTCAGAATTGGCCTTACAACCAATAAACGCCAAGGATTATCCGAAGCCTGATCCTCATGCTAATGTCAGACATAATTCCGGTTCTAATGCATGCTTCTGATTGGTTAGACAAGTCTTTTTCCCCAAATATAGAGGGGGTTGTCTGAGGGCATACATTATAAGTATAAAACAAAGAAAATTGATCGAATCATGGCGATGAGCTGGTGACTGGAGATACTGTAATCAAGGACAGCGTTCTTGACAACACAGAACCAGAGACTAGGGAATTATTCAGGGAAATCTTTATGAAAGAAGATTCAGATGGTGATTTCCTGGATTTCGAGTCAGATGATCTCGAAGACAACAAACTGGAGCCTTCAGAACTTGAAGATGTAAACTGGACAAATGACATTTTGGACCCTAAAATTCCGCAGTTCATGGGAGAAGGGAAGAAAATGAACATGACACGAGAAGAAGCCTGAACTTTTTCTACTTGTTTTTCACCGTTGATTTGATTAATATTCTGGTTGTAGTGTGGCAGTGTGTAGTGTACATGCCCTCCCCTACCTGTGTCTGGAAGTTCTTGTTTGTGCGCACCTGGTTTGATTGTGTTTCTGCACACACCTGGGTTCTGATTGCGTTTGTTGAGAGCCGGGGATATAAATTCAGAGCTATTTCGTGGCTCCGATGTTCTTTTTCTTCCTGGTCTCTCCCATGAGGCAGCGTTGGAGTGGCTTTACACGCTGTGGGGACTGTGTGCATTCATCATTTTTTTCCTCTCTGGAGCTTTGTGTGGCTCTTTATTAGTGGCTTGGAGTGTTGCTTTACTCCGAGCGCCACTGTGACTAATAGACGCCACTATTCACGGGCGTGTTTGGGCCACCAGCGTCTGATTTGGGGTAAGTGGCCGGCTTCGCCTTTTTGGCCCATTTAGTTGTCTTTCGTTGTCCTATAATGCCGTTTTTTTCCTTATAGTGTAGTGTTTTGTGAGTTTTTACACACGTGGTCTGGAGGCTGGGAGTGCGCCTCCACTGGAGTCTTGAGCAGACTGGTGCGTCTTCTTATTGGTGAGTTGCTGGTTTCTGTCTTTTATAAACAATTACAAATTATTTTGGTCTGGTAATGTGGTGTCTACATCACAGCAGGACCAGGCTGCACCTCCCGCGGTGGCTGCTGGGGACAGCTATGTCGGCTCAATAATTCAGACGCTGGCCACGCTTGGCGTAACTCCTCCCGTTGCTGCTCTTCTGGATTCTGGATATTGGATGAACAACTGGATTCTATTAACAGTCCGGTAATAATTAAAATTTTGCATGGATGTTGTAGGGGTTTTAAAGCCAGATGTGGGTGGAAAAAAATAAAATATTGCGTGCTGGCTTTATGATTCATATTTATTCCAGACCTGTAATTTATTTTGTTTTTTTCTTACTATCGCCCTAAAGATTTAATGTGTTAACTGTAACATACTGGTGTTTGGATTATTAGCATGTTTCTTTTTTGTGTGTGGATGTGTGTTTTGTGAATTTTGAGTTTATTTTGGGTTTACTGCTTTTTCACTTGTGTTTTGAATGTTTGTAAATGGGGTGATTTGAACAAATTAAGGTTGGAAATAAAGGATATATTTCTATAGTTAACCCTTTTTGTCTCTGCTCCCCTTAATTAAAAAAAAAGGTAAAAACGAACCTGTGTCTGCCTTGTGCAGAGTCCTAGACCTATCGTCGGTGGCGTTGTCAGCAACTTTGTTAATCTGTTAATACCAGACCTCCGACCTGAGCGCTATATTGCTTGCTCATACCACAGTAGAAATAGAGTTGGGTTTTTTTGTTGTTTTTTTTTTGCGATCGAACAAAGGGACAAACGTGAATCCGAATTCACGATTTGGAAACTGGTGTCCTGTTTTCAGCGACAAGATGAAAACATTTTTGCCAATTATCATTGGGATGGGCCTGGTTCAGTACCAACATTTACACCATTATTGGTAGCCAAATGAATTACTAGAAACTCCATTCTTCCGAACAGTGGTGACCAGAAACAGATTCCTGTTGACAGGATGGGCACAATCCAATCTTCTACAGGATTACGAGATATTGAAACAGAAGTACTCATCTCTCTACAAACCCTGGTTAATTTTTGGCCCTGGATGAAGGTATGACTGCCTGGAGGAGTAACTCATCTTTCAGAGTCTTACATGCCACAAAAGCCGTACAAATTCTGAGTGAAGTCGTTCATGCTAGCGGCAATAGTTTGCAGTTTGAAATTTACAGAATCACGGCGTTCCAGTCTCAGCGAACAAAAAAATATGACCTAGTGATGAAACCGATGGTTCCGTATCTCGACCACGGTCACAAACTTTGTGGATAATTGTTATATTTTGCCGATCCTTTTCCAGAATCTGCAAAGAGACTGGCGCTTGTGCTACTCTGAGTTTGAATCAAAACGGTGTCCCAAATGAGCTGAAAACAGCTAAACTGAGGAAAGGAGAGCACATCGACTTGAAGAATGAATCGATGCAATTGCTGAATTGGCATGATGGGAAGGAGGTCCGTGTGTGCATGATTCAGTGTGCCAATGTCATTACTGTTCTGGGCAAGACGAACCAATGTACGGGAGAGCTGACAGTGTCCAGCTTGTATTATTGAGTATAGCAAGTATATGGGTGCCACTGACAGAAACGACCAGATGGTTTCCTATCCTGCTTTAAAGAGAAGGACTCAAGTGGTGGAAGAAAGTTGTTTTTTGTTTTTTCTCCCATTTCTTGATGACAAACTCAGCCACATGGGGTGTGCAGCCAGTCCCAAACCCGGATAAATGAGGGTTGTGAAATGAGGGTTGCGTCAGGAAGGGCATCCAGCGTAAATCAAGCCAACCCAACCATGCAGACTAAGAATCAAATTTCCATACTGGATCAGTCGAGGCCTGGGTTAACATCTGCCACCAGTGCTGTTGCCCAACAGGGTGCCGGTAGAAACTGGGCTACTGCTGGGTGAAGAAGACGAGGAGGAGAACATGTCCACAGACGACGGAAGAAGAGGAAACCTAGACGGGTGGAAATGAGAATCGGGACTTTGAATGTTGGCAGTCTGACTGGTAAAGGGAGAGACCTGGCTGATATGATGGAGAGGAGAAAGGTAGACATATTGTGTGTGTGCAAGAAACCAAGTGGAAGGGAAGTAAGAGCAGGAGCATCAGCAGTGGGTACAAGTTGTTGTACCATGGTGAGGACAGGAAGAGAAATGGTGTTGGAGTCATTTTAAAGGAAGAGTATGTTAAGAGTGTGTTGGAGGTTAAGCGAGTGTCTGACAGGGTGATGAGTGTGAAATTGGAAATTGAAGGGTGATGATGAATATCATCAGTGCATATCCCCCACAGGTAGGTTGTGAAATGAAAGAGAGAGAATATTTCTGAAGTGAGTTAGATGAGGTGGTGGAAAGTGAACCCAAGCATGAAAGAGTGGTAATAGGAGTGGACTTCAATGGGCATGTTGGTGAAGGGAACAGAGGTGATGAGGAAGTAATGGGTAGATATGATATCAAGGACAGGAATGTGGAAGGACAGATGGTAGGTGATTTTGCAAAATGAATGGAAATGGCTGTAGTGAATACATACTTTAAGAAAACGGAGGCGCACAGGGTGACATAAGAGTGGAGGAAGGTGCACACAGATGGACTACATTCTGTGTAAGAGAACCAAGCAAAAAGAAATCAGAGACTGTAAGGTGGTGGCAGGAGAGAGTGTAGCTAGACAGCATAGGATGGTGGTTTGTAGGATGACTTTAAAGGTGAAGAAGAGTGAGAGTGCAACAAAGGATCAGATGGTGGAAGGCATGTGAAATTTAGTGAGCAGGTGAGAGAAACACCAGATGGAGGGTAAGTGATTTTAGACAACTGGAAAAGTACTGCAGATGTGGTAAGGGAGACATACAGGACAGTACTGGGTGAGACATCTGGACAATGGAAGGAAGACAAGGAGACTTGGTGGTGGAACGAAGAGGTCCAGGAAAGCATAAGGAGAAAGAGGCTGGTGAAAATTTTTGGGATAGTCGGAGAGATGAAGAAGGTAGACAGGAGTACAAGGAGATGTGGCATAAGGTGAAAAGTGAAGTGGCAAAAGCTAAGGAAAAGGCATTTAGCAAGCTATACAAGAAGTTGAATAATAAGGAAGGAGAAAAGGACTTGTACCGATTGGCCAGACAAAGGGACAGAGCTGGAAAGGATGTGCAGCAGGTTAGGTAGGTAAAAGATGCACATGGTAATGTGCTGACAAGTGAGGAGTGTGCTGAGAAGGTGGAGGGAATATTTTGAAAAGCTGATGAATGAAGAAAATGAGCGAGAGAAAAGGCTGGATGATGTGGAGAGAGTAAGTCAGGAAGTACAAGACATTAGTAAGGAAGAAGTGAGGACTGCTATGAAGAGATGAAGAGTGGAAAGGCAGTTGGTCCAGATGACATTCCAGTGGAGGCATGGAAATGTCTAGGAGAAATGGAAGTAGAGTTTCTAACCAGATTGTTTAATAAAATCTTGGAAAGTGAGGGGATGCCTGAGGAGTGGAGACAAAGTGTACTGGTTCCTATTTTTAAGAACAAAGGTGATGTGCAGAGCTGCAGTAACTACAGAGGCATAAAGTTGATCAGCCACAGCATGAAGTTATGGGAAAGAGTAGTAGAAGCTAGGCTTAGAAAACAGGTGAAGATCTATGAGCAGCAATATGGTTTCATGCTGAGAAAGAGCACTACAGATGCAATGTTTGCTCTGAGAATACTCTTGGAGAAGTACAGAGAAGGCCAGAAGAGCTACATTGTGTGTTTGTGGACTTAGAAAAAGGTTATGACAGGGTGCCAAGAGAAGAGCTGTGGTATTGTATGAGGAAGTCTGGAGTGGCAGAGAAGTATGTTAGGGTAGTGCAGGACATGTACAAGAATAGTGTGACAGTGGTGAGATGCACAGTAGGAATGACAGACTCATTCAAGGTGGAGGTGGGATTACACCAAGGATCAGCTCTGAGTCCTTTCTTGTTCGCAATGGTGATGGACAGGTTGATGGATGAGATCAGACAGGAGTCCCCATGGACTATAATATTTGCAGATGACATTGTGATTTGTAGTAAGAGTAGAGAGCAGGTTGAGTCTAGCTTGGAGATGTGGAGATATGCTTTGGAGAGAAGGGGAATGAAAGTCAGCAGAAGCAAGACTAAGTACATGTGTGTGAATGAGAGGGAGCCCAGTGGAATAGTGCAGTTACAAGGAATAGAAGTGCTGAACGTAGATGAGTTTAAATACTTGGGGTCAACTGTTCAAAGTAATGGAGAGTGTGGTAGAGGTGAAGAAGAGAGTGCAGGCAGGGTGGAGTGGGTGGAGAAAGGTGGCAGGAATGATTTGTGACTGAAAAATATCAGCAAGAGTGAAGGGGAAAGTTTACAAAACAGTAGTGAGACCAGCTATGTTGGACGGCTTAGAGACGGTGGCACTAACAAAAAGACAGGAGGCAGAGCTGAAGATGTGATTCTCTTTGGGAGTGACGTGTGGAGGCAAAATTTCAAACTTTGGTCCAAACGGTCTCTGGCTGTCTTGGAAGGAAGAGTCAGGAGGTTGACTGTTTGTCAAAATTAACAGGTTTATTATACAAAGCGCTTTGGACACACCAACGAACAGCAGTGTGTGTGTGTGAATCAGCAGTTACAGTGCACCCTTATGTACACGTCAGGATGGTGTTCGTGCACAAGTTCTCATGAGCTCATCTCCCCAAACTGATACTGGCAGCTATCTGAAAATGACTTCACCTGGAAACAGGTTGTGGAGAGACGAATTCTCACAGAAAATGTTTTGTCTCAAGGCTGCAGTTAGGCGCCGATCAGAACATGTGGCTATCAGTCTTTTTGCGCAAACTGCATGAACAGTCTCTGGATTAAGCAAAGACATTTCACAGTGAACACAATATGAAATAAACATGGTGTCGCATGAAGACTTTGCTTTCACAGATGAGAATGGACAGGATTAAAAATGAACATATCAGAGGGACAGGACAGGCGGGACGGTTTAGAGACAAAGTCAGAGAGGTGAGATTGAGATGGTTTGGACCTGTGCAGATGAGGGATCCAGGGTATATAGAGAGAAGGATGCTGAGGATGGAGCCACCAGGCAGGAGGAGAAGAGGGAGGACAAAGAGTAAGTTTATGGATGTGCTGAGGGAGGACATGCAGGTGGTTGGTGAGACAGAGAAAGACACAGAGGACAGGGTGAGATGGAAATGATTGATCTGCTGTGGCGCCCCCTAATGGGAACAGGTGAAAGAAAAGAAGAAGATGATGACAGTGCTGAATGCATTCCTCCTCTATAAGCAGGCGTGCACATAACTGATACTCATGTAACAGAGGCCAGCAGGTGTCGCTGTGCATATGTGGTTAGTAAACCTCACTCCCAACCCCTCAAAATGTCACAAGGCCAGAGCCCTGGGTTTTAGCCTTCTGGTTAGAGAGTCTGACTCCCACGCCAAGGATTGTGAGTTTGTGTCCTGACAGGAGTGAATGGGCGGAGTCATGACAGCACAACATAGAGCGCAGTCGCTACACTCATGGTACCTGTGTGTGCTAAAAATTAATGATGCACAGGAGAAAACACAAGGAAAGTGCTTCATAGGGGAAAGCAATGACAGATTGTAGGAAAGTGTTTACCTCTGCTGTGCATCCATGATGTTGAGCACACACGAGCGTGAGTACCAGTTATGTGCACCTGTCTATAAGGAGCAAGAAGCTTGGGCCGGAGCCTGTTCTTCATTGGGTTTTCCGGCAGTAGCCTACAAATGCACTGGGGTGGGACACCGATGCTACACAGATTCATCCCCGTGGAGCTGCGAATCCAAGAGATGTCCAACGCCTGACAGGTCGCCATTTTCTTGAGAAAATCAAAGTGAAAGAGGAAGACAAAAACCAAAAACCCTCAGCGGACATGTGTCGTTTATTCCACTACAAGTGGAAAGAGGAAAGCCGCTGAGATGGACGAACAGCTCACCGATCCAGTTGTGAGTTCAGTGTGATGTTGGACTGTGCACTGATCCATGCTTCAGGTTACTCCACACAAACAAGGAATATGGACTATCCTACCAGAGGCTCATGGAGAGGAGAGCTGCTGGAGATGAACAAGTACTCCGATTGGTCCAGTTGTTGTTTTGGATCCGATTCTAAAATCCCACAGCCCTTTTCAGGGCCATCCAAATCCATTGAAGAATTGCTAAGTCTTTGCAAATTAAATTAAATCTTCTAAAAAAAAAACCCAGGATGGTTAGGACAGAACGTGAAAACAGGACACGTCCTGGGAAAACAGGACGCTTGGTCACCCTGATAAAATCAGATATACCTCAGGATACTATTTACAAAATGGGAAGTCATCTTCTTCTATAGAAGCATAATGGTTCTCAATTTTCACCATATCTGAGTAATAAATGGATCAGAGTATATGAAATGAAATCACTTCTGAAGTCTACATTATTTATTCTACTAATTCATGATAACGTTCATATGAGTATGATGAGAGTAGAGAGAACTGTTTGGGGAGGCTGGACCTGTTGCCACCGGTACGGGGGCCTCCTGCAGACAAACACAGAGGCGGGACTTAAGATTAGGTGAATGTCATTTGGATGAAGAATGCTGCAGAACTCTGCATGATTACATCACAGCAGTTCATGTGTTCACTGGCTGTCTGAAGAGTGTGACGGAGCAGAGGCCTGAAATAGAACAAAGCTGCCACTTTCTGGCATTTGGCAGCTGGCTGCACAGTGCTGCATTTAGATCGTGAGGTGATCAGAACACACGCTCAAGGAATGCTTCTGGAAGCTTCCAGTGGCATCGGCTGGTGTATAAATACAACAGCGAACTGAGCTTCTGAACCAAACCGACTCCAGACTGAACAGGAGGACCATCAGGATGTTGTGTCCCAGCGTGTACCGCCCGCCGTCTGCCAGCATCAGGCCCTTCCTGGACCTGCACTGGCCCATCCGCAGCCTGTGGCCCGAGACCCGGCCCCTCTTTTTCCACATGGAGCAAGAGATGATCCGCCACCTGGAGGAGATGAGGCAGAGCATGGAGTTCATGGAGAGGCTGCGCCAGAAGATCTTCGAGGAGATCGACCAGGTCTCCAGCTCATACTCGACTGCACTCCAGCCCATCGCCTTCCAGGAGCTGCGCCCGAACAGCGGCACGTTTGCCCTGAGCCTGGACACCAAAGAGTTTACTCCAGAAGAACTGTCCATCAAACAGGTGGGCAGGAAGCTGAGGGTGAGCGGGAAGACAGAGAAGAAACAGGATGATGGAAAGGGATCCTACTCCTACAGGTGTCAGGAGTTCAGGCAGGACTTCGACCTGCCGGATGGCGTCAACCCAGAGAATGTCACCTGTTCGCTGGTGGACGGCCAGCTGCAAATACAGGCACCACGGCAGCAAATGGTGGACAGAAAAGAGAGAGTCATCCCCATCAGTCTCACCACGACCCCGACACTCACTCGCTGCTCAGAGACAGAGGTCTCCTCCACGGGGACAGAGGTCTCAGAGAGTGGACCTGCCACTGGTCAGGTGGAGACCAGCTAATCACCTGGACAACAGACTGTCAAGGATCCCCGAAGTGTCTTTATTCATCCGGTTTTGTAGTTTGATGGACGTTTGGTCGGTCTTCTTGTGTGACCTCACAGTGAACTGATGGAAAATGTTTATGTGTTCGTCTTTGACTTACTGAAAGAAAACTGGCTGTAAAAGTGATGATTTGTATTAAAAATCCTTATTTGTGGGCTGTGAAAAGTTTGTAAAAATATCAAAGGGATTTATTTTGTTAAAAGCCCCAAAAGGCTAAAGGTGACGCCATAAGATCAAGATAGTTTCATGTTGAAGAAAACACCATCCAAATACTTATGGACCTAACCACACCGCTGTTCACAACAAGCAACAGTGGCCTCTAGTGGCCACCAGAAGCCTGCATTTAGCAACAAGGCTTCACAAACGACTTGATGGAAGCGTGGGCTATTATATTGTTTAACAGATGCCAACGTGGTCCAAACCAGGACCAATACTCTGGTCCTTGTGAGGATCCAGCTCAACAATCCGCGCTTCATTTTTCCATGCTCACTGACTGTCCGTGTCCCTGCAGCCTGGAACACCTGAAGTATCGCTGCAGTTTTTTCTGCTGGTTCTGAGACGACTTACACCAGTTTAAAAAGACACTTAAAACCCGTTCTCGTGTCTCTGGTGCAGAAAAGCTCCAATAGACAAAACTCTGGTTTATCAAAGGGGGAAAAAAAAAAGAGAGAAAAAAAGAGTAGAATTCCACAAAGTGAATTAAAGGAATATTCGGTCTTGATGGATCATTTTGGGTTAAATAAGAACAAAGTGTTTCAACAAAGCCATGTTTTTGCTGAAACTATGAAAATTGATTAAATGATCAAAACGCCCTGAAGACAAATAAAGACACTTTTTTTTTTTTTTACATTTCTTTATAAAATAATTCTCAAACTTAATTTATTCACAAACTGCATTTGAAATTGTCTTTTTTAAACAATAAAAAAAAAATTCTAAAAGACAAGTTGACTAATGAGCATCTTTGTACAGCGCGTCTAATAAATATGCAATCAGACCAACCGCACATTTCATTTCTGACAAAATCAAAGATGAAAATTCAACCCAACACAATTCCATTATTTTTTCAGAATAAGAGATTATGTTTTAAGGCTTCGGCTAGTCGACCAATCAGCAAAACCAATCAGTAGTGGGAGGGGCATGATTCTTAAAATGTTCCAATAACGTCACTCACCACCAGAGCCACGGACTCCGACCCAGAAAAAAAAAAAAAGACAACCACTGACAGCTGATCAGGTCAAGCTAACGTTAGTGTAAGCCTAAACATGACGGGAGGTGGCAGAACCTCAAAAGCTTATTGGTGACGTCAACCCAACGCTCTCTGCCCACAAGACTTCAGCAAGCTTAAATATAGAATTCACTGTACCGAGCGCCACGTTGCTACCAACCTCATAACTTGGCTAACCCTAATTTGTTAGCTTGTTAAAGTGTGACAGCACGAAGGGCCAACATGATCCACATTAAATCTCTTTAACGTGTGAAAACATCTCATACAGATTTATGACATTTTGGTCAATGACATCACCAACTTCACACAGAATAAAGCTAACCATCGTATTAGCTAGCTGCCTCATGTTCATTCAGAAACAGATCAGCATCGCTTCCTGTCAGCTATAAAACAACAGGATCAAACTAATTATCTGGGTACACAGATGCTAAGCTAGCTCAGAGGCTACAGTTTGATGCCAAGTCAGCTTACACTGCTAATTAGCATTAGCCTCTTGAAAAAAAATGTAGCTTGTTTTGTTTTAATGTGCTGACACTAATGTGATTTTTTTTTTTATTAACAATTGTGAAGTTAGATGCTAACTGCTGATTAACGCCACTCGAACAAACTCCCTGCCCCCGTCCACTCAGGAGGTCGCTCGCAACTGAAACGTCCACTCACACTTCTTCCTTCTCCAATCTTTGACGTGTTAGTGAACACATTAAGGTTTCACATCTTCATTATTGAAATAATCAACTCATTTCATCACCAGACTAGTTCCTTTATTTTTCTCATCACGTGTTAACGTTGCCTAGGTTGCTCATGGGCTGGGTCAACTTTAAGCCCGACTCATGTTGCAGCACTTTGGTGTGATTTGTGTTGTGATTTGGCGCTGTATAAATAAATGGAATGTCACTGAATGAACACAAAGCTGTGAATGGATTATTTCAGAATTATTATTTTCTGTATTTTTATTTTATGGCTTTGAGATTGAATTTCCCACCACCCTCAAACACAACAACTAGAAGAAAAAAAAAAAACAGCATGAACCTGTGTTCGTGGCAACAGGAAGGTTTTGGGTTTGTTTATAAATGGTACACAGGAATGCAAAGCAGAATTTTTAGAAAAGTAGTGAAAACGCAAAAATAAAACGTTCTTAATATGAAGCCGTCGGTGACGAGCCTCCTGGATAAACAAACATCTTCAAGGTTGCGAATGTCAGAAAACAGAACGGAAACAAAGTCGGATGCAACATCAAGACTCGAGTTAAAATGTCTACCGCCCTCCAGTGGCTAACTGCAGTACAGCGCCTCAATCAACAGGTGAACAAAAAACTCACTCTACTAATGATATCAGGACAACCGCTTAGAATTCTTTCGCCATTCGACATAAAGGAACCGCTTAGAGAGAACATCATGCTATTAGCACCACGCTAACAGTCGCTCAGGCTGCGACTAAAGCCGCCATCATGTTTCAGGGACACCGATTCCTCCAAGAACATCGCCCACCGCATCGTTTCTTTTAGTTCAAATTCGAGAGAAAAAGAGACGGAACTTTAAACAACGTTCAGCATCAAAGAGTCGCCATCAGCTGGATGTTCACTGGTTTGGTCTGAAGTGGGCGTGTTTCAATCAAATGGCGAGAAAACCGACGACCAACTCAGGGCGAAGAAACGCCAACGACTGAAGATTAAAAACACGGTAAGTACAACTACTCCATTGGTTAAAGCCGCAAGAAATTATGTCAGATGTGGGAGGAGACTTGTGGAAGTTCATCTGACCACAAAGTCAAACGTGCAGACGACCACCAGAGAGCACGAGCGGTGACCCGACGCGGCAGAGAGTTCATCAGCCGCACAGACGCGGCTCTGCTGCTCGCTTTCTGTGACATGATGCAACCATGGAGTTACAGTGAGTGACGCAACCGGAACAGAAGACTCGGGTCCTCTGAGGGAACCACAGCGGGACCAACCTCAGACACAGAAACGACAGCATCAGTGACGACCCGCCACGCCGCTGCCTGACGAGACAGCCCTGAAACTATCTAATCTGCACAATGATTTATCAAGCAGCAGCCGTCACAGGTTCCGTCCTTAACTATTTGACATCATCACTGTCACCGCAAACACCATAACGCCGGTGGCGTGTTGTTTCAGGGCCAGTGGTGTAGCAGTGACATCATCGTCAGGCCGCGGTGACTCAGCATCCATGTTGGAAGACACCCGGATGCCATGAAGAAGAAACATGACGATACCGCATCCAATCACAGAGCAGGACACGGGCGTGTTTGCGGCAATATTTGGAAAAAGAAAAAGAGGGCGACAACGCAGAGTCATTACCGCTAACAGGCGGGAGTCAAATCATCACTGTCGTCGTCAATCAGCCCGTCCAATGACAGAAGGTGAAGTTCCTGAGAGTCTTGCTGATTGGTGCCAAAGAGGCCTGGAGATTACAATGTTGGTGATGTCACTGAGAAAAGGGGTGGGGCTAAGATAAAATCAAAATACATAGGGAAAAAAAAAGAAAAGAAATAAAACCTATCATTTACAAATACGTCAGTTTTCCTCAATCAAGTTCAAGTCAAGTTCTGTACAATCCCGCTCGAACACCGCCTGCTGAGCAGCCTCGCGTTCGTCCGGGTCCTCCTCGCCGTCGTCATCGTCCTCGCGGCACTCTTCATCACTCTCGCTGAGTGGGCTGATGCTGGTCCTACCCAGGCACTCCGCCGGTGAGCAGGAGCTGCGGAAGTCGCCCAAGAAGGGTTCCGCACTCATACAGATGTCGCTGCTGCAGGCCAGTCTGCCGCCACCACGTTCCAAACACTGTGGGTCAACGCTACGGGTCTGCAAGGACGAGGAAGGAACCACAATCAAACAGGTTCACCTAAAACCACTTTAAACACACACACACACACACACACACACACACACACACTCTCTCTCTCTATCTCTGCTGCCAGACTTTTGACATGAAATCAAATCAAATCAATTTTATTTATATAGCGCCAAATCACAACAAACAGTTGCCCCAAGGCGCTTTATATTGTAAGGCAAGGCCATACAATAATTACGGAAAAACCCCAACGGTCAAAACGATCCCCTGTGAGCAAGCACGTGGCGACAGTGGGAAGGGAAAAACTCCCTTTTAACAGGAAGAAACCTCCAGCAGAACCATGATCAGGGAGGGGCAGTCTTCTGCTGGGACTGGTTGGGGCTGAGTGAGAACCAGGAAAAAAACATGTTGTGGAGGGGAGCAGAGATCAATCACTAATGATTAAATGCAGAGTGGTGCATACAGAGCAAAAAGAGAAAGAAACACTCAGTGCATCATGGGAACCCCCCAGCAGTCTAAGTCTATAGCAGCATAACTAAGGGATGGTTGAAGCAGAAAGTTTGACCACATTACACCCATTTTGGCGTCTCTTCACTGGCTTCCTGTCCCAGTGAGATCAGATTTTAAGGTTCTGCTACTAGTCTATAAAATTGTTCACAGACTGGCTCCTCCCTACTTAGCTGACCTAATTAAACCTTACGTACCGGCCCGGGCTTTGCGTTGTCAGGGTGCTGAACTACTTTGTGTCCCTAGGGTGAATAAGAAGTCTGCAGGTCACAAAGCGTTCTCTTATCGTGCCCCTGTTCTGTGGAATGATCTCCCTGCATCAATAAAACAGTCAGATTCTGTGGAGACTTTCAAGTCCAGACTTAAGACTCACTTATTTTCCCTTTCGTATGGCTAGCATACTGGTAAAGTTTTGTTTTACGCTTTTTACTCTTAATTCACTTAATTAGTAAACAGAGCACGCCGCAGCCTCAACTTTACCTAAAGTTAACTAAAAGTCCCGGTCTTTTAGTGAAGTTTAGGGCTAGTGGCCGGCGATCACCATAGTATTTCTTCTGTTTTTCCTGTTGTTTAATGCTGACAAATTATACTGTATTTCTTGTCTTTCTGATGCCTGATTCTGTTTTTTTCTCTCTGTTTAAGGTGCAGCTCCATCCAGAGATGGGTGTGGTATTTGTTCTGGAGACCCTCCTGTCCTGTGCAGCAACAGCATTTCCTGTATATTCGTTTGGTGAATTGTTCTGTAATTTATGTCTGTATCATGGCCCAAGCAGAGGGTCACCCCTTTGAGTCTGGTCTGCTTGAGGTTTCTTCCTCAGAGGGAGTTTTTCTTACCACTGTTGCTCTGGGGGTTAGTAAGGTGAGACCTTACTTGTGTGAAGCACCTTGAGACAACTCTGTTGTGATTTGGTGCTATATAAAAGAAAATAAATTGAAAGTGAAAAAAAATATCTCTCTCTCTCTCACTCACTCACACACTATCACGCACAGACAGAATCGCGCACAGTATGGCACACAGCATCTCACACATGCGCGCGCACACACACACACACACACAGTATTGCGCACGCGCACACATTATTACACAGTATCACAAACACACACACAGTATCAGTGGAACACAACTACAACATCAAATCAAAAATCAAATCAATTTTATTTATATAGCGCCAAATCACAACAAACAGTTGCCCCAAGGCGCTTTATATTGTAAGGCAAGGCCATACATCAAACACACACAGTATCACAAACACACACACAGTATCACAAACACACATTATTACATAGAGTATCGCACACACACACACACACACACACTCAGCATCACAAACGCACACACATTATCACACTCAGCATCACAAACGCACACACTCAGCATCACAAACGCACACACAGTATCACAAACACATTATCCCTTACCAAAAAGTAGTATATGCAAGTATGTTTCAAGTATACTTCTAGTTTACTTTTTATATCAATCAATTTTATTTATATAGCGCCAAATCACAACAAACAGTTGCCCCAAGGTGCTTTATATTGTAAGGCAAAAGCCATACAATAATTACAGAAAAACCCCAGCGGTCAAAACGACCCCCTGTGAGCAAGCACTTGGCGACAGTGGGAAGGAAAAACTCCCTTTTAACAGGAAGAAACCTCCAGCAGAACCAGGCTCAGGGAGGGGCAGTCTTCTGCTGGGACTGGTTGGGGCTGAGGGAGAGAATCAGGAAAAAGACATGCTGTGGAGGGGAGCAGAGATCAATCAGTAATGATTAAATGCAGAGTGGTGCATACAGACCAAAAAGAGAAGGAAACACTCAGTGCATCATGGGAACCCCCCAGCAGTCTAAGTCTATAGCAGCATAACTAAGGGATGGTTCAGGGTCACCTGATCCAGTCCTAACTATAAGCTTTAGCAAAAAGTAAAGTCTTAAGCCTAATCTTAAAAGTACAGAGGGTGTCTGTCTCCCTGATCCGAATTGGGAGCTGGTTCCACAGGAGAGGAGCTTGAAAGCTAAAGGCTCTGCCTCCCATTCTACTCTTACAAACCCTAGGAACTACAAGTAAGCCTGCAGTCAGAGAGCGAAGCGCTCTATTGGGGTGATATGGTACTATGAGGTCCCTAAGATAAGATGGGACCTGATTATTCAAAACCTTATAAGTAAGAAGAAGAATTTTAAATTCTATTCTAGAATTAACAGGAAGCCAATGAAGAGAGGCCAATATGGGTGAGATATGCTCTCTCCTTCTAGTCCCCGTCAGTACTCTAGCTGCAGCATTTTGAATTAACTGAAGGCTTTTCAGGGAACTTTTAGGACAACCTGATAATAATGAATTACAATAGTCCAGCCTAGAGGAAATAAATGCATGAATTAGTTTTTCAGCATCACTCTGAGACAAGACCTTTCTAATTTTAGCGATATTGCGCAAATGCAAAAAAGCAGTCCTACATATTTGCTTAATATGCACATTGAAGGACATATCCTGATAAAAAAAAATGACTCCAAGATTTCTCACAGTATTACTAGAGGTCAGGGTAATGCTATCCAGAGTAAGGATCCGGTTAGACACCATGTTTCTAAGATTTGTGGGGCCAAGTACAATAACTTCAGTTTTATCTGAATTTAAAAGCAGGAAATTAGAGGTCATCCATGTCTTTATGTCTGTAAGACATTCCTGCAGTTTAACTAATTGGTGTGTGTCCTCTGGCTTCATGGATAGATAAAGCTGGGTATCATCTGCGTAACAATGAAAATTTAAGCAATGCTTTCTAATAATACTGCCTAAGGGAAGCATGTATAAAGTGAATAAAATTGGTCCTAGCACAGAACCTTGTGGAACTCCATAATTAACCTTAGTCTGTGAAGAAGACTCCCCATTTACATGAACAAATTGTAATCTATTAGATAAATATGATTCAAACCACCGCAGCGCAGTGCCTTTAATACCTATGGCATGCTCTAATCTCTGTAATAAAATTTTATGGTCAACAGTATCAAAAGCAGCACTGAGGTCTAACAGGACAAGCACAGAGATGAGTCCACTGTCTGAGGCCATAAGAAGATCATTTGTAACCTTCACTAATGCTGTTTCTGTACTATGATGAATTCTAAAACCTGAATGAAACTCTTCAAATAGACCGTTCCTCTGCAGATGATCAGTTAGCTGTTTTACAACTACCCTTTCAAGAATTTTTGAGAGAAAAGGAAGGTTGGAGATTGGCCTATAATTAGCTAAGATAGCTGAGTCAAGTGATGGCTTTTTAAGTAATGGTTTAATTACTGCCACCTTAAGCCTGTGGTACATAGCCAACTAATAAAGATAGATTGATCATATTTAAGATCGAAGTATTAATTAATGGTAGGGCTTCCTTGAGCAGGGCTTCCTTGAGCACTAAGTCAGTCAAAAGGTCTGAAAATTCACAGAGAAACTCACAGTAACGACCAGGTGGACGATAGATAATGACAAATAAAACTGGTTTTTGGGACTTCCAATTTGGATGGACAAGACTAAGAGTCAAGCTTTCAAATGAATTAAAGCTCTGTCTGGGTTTTTGATTAATTAATAAGCTGGAAGAGCTAGTAGCTGTGCTAAGCTAGTGGATTCCTAGCTAGAGGATATACTTATAAGTACTATTTTTTGGTGAGGGATCACATACAGTATCGCACGCACACACTCAGCATCACAAACACACAGTATCACAAACACCCATTATCACATACAGTATCGCACGCACACACAGTATCACAAACACACACAGTATCACATACAGTATCGCACGCACACGCACTCAGTATTTAGCATGCACACACAGTCAGTGGTGGGTACAGATAACCAAAAAATTAACTTCGATAACAGATAATCAGATAACTGCCTTTGAAAATCATGCCCCCTGCTGGAAGCTCTTGTTTACTACATGGCTTCCAGCACAGAAGCAAGCTGAGTGCAGCCGCAAAGCTCAGCTCTCTACCCAATCACAACGCTCCGGTCAGGCGGAGGTCTTGGAAAATAAAGCAATGCTGAGTTATGGTTTGGTGTATAAATAAAATGAATACCGACAGAATAACTCCATTAATGTCAATTCTGTCATTTGTACAAAGTTAAAATATAACATATCTTTTAATGTTGAATGCACTAATTCTGAAGTTTTGTAAAAAAAAAAAAAAAAAAACAACAAAAAAAAAAACAGACAGATCGCAAAGGATTCTGGGTAAAATGTGCCTCCTCTGCTAAACACTGATTGGTTGAGTCATTCATTATGTAAACCAACACGTTAATGTGACGTGTGTCGTGTGTTGGTGTTTACAGATAAATGTGCTTTTGTAAAATATTCCATTTTTTATTTGTAAACACAGGCATTTTTACGGAGCCTTGGAAGTGTCATCGGAAAATATTTTGCATGTGGAGAGAATGTGCGCTCATTTTATTATATTGTGCGCTCACTTTATGATGTTGTAAAACGTGCACTCAATATTGTCTTGACACATAAATGTTGGCTATTCGCCTTATTGATGTTTCAAATCCCGCAAAACCTCGGAGAGGTCGCTGCGCTTTGAGATCTCAGTCACATTGAGACGCTCTGATCACGCTGCAGTTTAACCGCTGCACACAGACAACACTATTAACGTTGCAACATAAAACTATTTTTATATTGTGCCTAAAACTCTCGTGAATATATTCTCTGGGTTTATAGACGTTGTTATTGTGTGTGTTTTATGTAAACATGCGAGAATCACAGACTGTATCTCTGTTATTTTCAATGGGAGCTGCTGTGAGCTACACTCGCTTCCTGATCATGTCGTTCTGGGGGAAAGTGAAGCTTGCTCTTTAACGTCTTTTTGTTCTTTACAACACTGTTTGTCCTCTTTGTTCTAGACTAATATATATAATATGTTTGAAATTTGGTCTGCATTTATTAAATTCCACACAGATTAAACTTAATAGACACGGATTATTTGTTATAATTGTTTTAGCAAGTTTTCAGGGTATCATGCAGCAGTCTCTTTTTAACGTGACGAAAAGCATAAAAAATACATTTTTGTATTATAATATTCATTTACAACTGTCATAGCATGGATTCTCTATACGTTGTTTGACTGCAGCGACTCTCTGGCACTCAAGGGATTATGGGATACGTCAATAGGGTGAATGAACACTACTGGCCAGTAGATGGCAGCAGAGACCTTGAAAAATTGCCAAAACAAAATTCCAGATAATCCGTGTTTGCTACATTTAAGATCCGTGGAATTTAATAAACGCAGACACAATAACAATGTCTATAAACCCAGAGAATATATTCACGAGAGCTTTAGGCACTAGAGTTTAATGCTGTTGTCCGTAGAGCCTGATCACAGTGTTTCAAATGCATTTCTCAGATCGTGAACGTACTGAGATTACCCTATCCTACCCATAATGCACTGCTGGGAACAGCATATATCCACACTAAAACCTTAAAAATTACTGCATTACTTTAAAACTAAAACATATATCTGATATTTTCATTTTATAAAACTTCAGACATGACAATTTAAATAACTTGTCCGAAATTAGTTTGGGTAAAAGTTGAACCATAAGTTAAAAATGTATGCCTCTGGATGACTTGGATGATACTGCCCGTGTATCAGTATGGGGTTAAGAGAAATGAGTGTTTTTTGCGGGACCAGTTCTCCTTTGCCTGCAGAGGATAGAGCGGTTTCTTCTTGAAGCAGCTGTTCTCTGTTTTGCAGAGGGTAGAACTACACATCAACTACAAAACATTTAACAGGTAGGTGCTCAACTGATTTTAAGTTTTACAAATATTTGTAGCTGTTCAGCTTTATTTACGTTATCGGTCTAAAAATTATCGGACGAAAATTTATCACAAGATAATTAGTCCGATAATGGTTTTTAAAGTTATCTAAAAGGATAATCCAATAATGAAAACATTATCTTCGATAATTATCAGTTATCAGATCATCGGAACTGCGCCCACCACTGCACACAGTATCAGGAACACACACACAGTATCACAAACACACATTATCACACAGTATCGTGTGCACACGCACGAGATCGCACAAACAGTATCGCATGCGCGCGCGCGCACACACACACACAGTATTATCACAGATTTCTGATGTCCGTCAATCCACATCAGCTCCAATATTATTTCACAGTCTAATGTCTATCTGTGGTGAAAATTTTGACAAAATCCGTGCAGTAGTTTATTCCTGCTAACAGACAGACACAAGTGATTTTATTTCATCTTTGGCAGATGTAATAAATCAGTTTCAGTCTGAAATCTGTAATTTCAAGTTCAATTGTTAACTAAAACTTAGGTAAATCAGTCTCCTGACTAGGGATGGTATCGAAAACTGGTTCCTGTTATCCACTGACATCAACAGGCTTTTTGCTTAACGATTCCCTTGTCTACTCTACAGTTCACATTAAACCGGAGGGGCTGTCGCTTTTTACGGTGGGTGTCGGGAAAATGATTATTTCTCTACATTGACTGTGGACCTCAGTGCAGCTGAGAGCAGTCTCAGAAGCAGCGGATCCATAATTTCTTCATTAACCCTCTCAAAGCCATTTAAAGATGTCAATCATGAGTCACTTTTGTGCTGATTAAAGTCACCAACTGGGACTCTTGTCTTGTTGCAGGCAAGAAACAAGAATCGTCCTCCGTTCCACACATTTGGTTCTCTGGCGTGAGCTGGACCCGCTTCACCAGTTGGTAAACTAAAGCTCAGGTAAAGGAAATAAAAATAATAATAATAATAATGTCCTCTGTTTTGTGGGACAAACGCTGCGCGGTTCTCTGCCAAGTAAAGTTGGAAAGATAGATTCCGGTCACAATTTCTAAGCTCAAAGCAAATCGCTGTATTAAATCAAATGACACCTCTTTCCAAATGTTGTAATACATGCGTCTGGAAAGTTGTTTTTTTCTCCCAAAATGAGACGTCCTGCGCTGACGTGCAGCAGCCGGCTGAGCTCAGCTCAGAGGGAGAGACATTCATGCCAAAATGTCTGAAAGGAAATGCTTTTGACAAAAACTACAGATTTTGTTTATTTTTATTTATGTCCAGAGATCAAGGATCCAGTGACCAATTTCATATTTATTTACTTTAAGACTGAAAATGTTGTTGACATAGAAAACCTGTAAAGACGACTTTTAGTACACAGAATCGATAAGGAACTGGATCAATAAGGGCCTCAACAAATAAAGTCTCATCAATAGCCATCCCTACTCTTAACAGAGTGAGCGGGCATGATGGAGACAAGTGAGTGAAGCCACCAAACAGAGTGAGCGGGCATGATGGAGACAAGTGAGTGAAGCCACCACAGCATAATTCACATTGTCCTCAGTTTGACTGTGTTACTGATCAGTGCTCTGGAAGAAAACCCTCGACCGCCCCGTCTGAAACATTTTTCTTTGTTTTATTTTTTGCCAAACTAGGTTCTTCTGAATCTGACTGCTCTGGAAAATCACAGCAGTTGTGGGCTGTTAGCTGCTGTCTGTGGACCGGGCTCTGGTACAGGAACAACCTTAAGCGGGGCCCGGCTCTGGTACAGGAAGCTACACACTGATGACTCCTATGAATGCCAGACCTGCCCAGTCCATTGTATCCTGGCCCTTCTGCTCTCACACATACATTAACCCAGGCCTGTGCGATATGATGATCCAACTAATCAACATAAAGCAAAACATCCTGAGTGCATAACATGAAATAACGTACAGTGCATCTGAGAAGTCTTCACAGCACTTTTCCACATTTTGTTATATCACAGCTTTATTAAAAAAAATGGATGAAATTCATTTTTTCCTCAAAATTCAACACACAATACCCCATAATGACAACATGGAAAAAGTTATGAGATTTGGCAAATGTATGAAAAATAAAAATCTAAGAAATCACATGTACGGGTGATTCTTAGACTACGGGCACTTATTATGTCCTTTGATCATATTGTATGAAAAACAGAAAAAAGGGGAAATTTCACACTTTTATAGTTATCTTTACAATAAAAGTGTGTTAAGAAATTTGTTCTAGTAGTCTATGATGACTTTTTCACCTTCATTATATGCAAATATTGCCGTTTTGTGCTTGTCCCACACCCAGACTTTTGATCTTCAATGATAAAAATGAATGGTAAAGAAACATTTTTTCTAATGTTTTAAAATATCTCAATAAAATATCAGTAAAATAATCAAAACACAATTGGGGTATTCAATGTCATACAACTGTTGTGATTTTTTTAAACAAAATGTAGTTGTCCCACACTATTGCCGTAATTTCCACCACAACACTGTAATGTCCCTTTAAACAGTTTGTATGAAAGATTGTTTGGGTAGTTTCTATGAAGATAAACAGTGACATCAGAGCACATGTATATAGCTCCAAATCACAACAAACAGTTGCCCCAAGGCGCTTTATATTGTAAGGCAATGGTGTGGTGGAAATTACATTTACAAGGCCAATAGTGCCCGTAGTTAAAGAATCACCCGTACATAAGTATTCAGTCTTTGCCATGAAGCTCAAAATTGAGCTCAGGTGCCTCCTGTTTCCACTGATCCTTGAGATGTTTCTACAGCTTAATTGGAGTCCACCTGGGGTCAATTCAGTTGAAAGACACATACCTGTCTACATATAAGATCCCACGGTTGACAGTCAGAGCACAAACCAAGCATGAAGTCAAAGGAATTGTCTGTCGACCTCTGAGACAGGATTGTCTGGAGGCACAAATCTGGGGAAGTGTCCAGAAACATTTCTGCTGTTTTGAAGGTCCCAATGAGCACAGTGGCCTCCATCTTCTGTAAATGGAAGAAGTTCAGATCCACCAGGACTCTTCCTAGAGCTGACTGCCCGTCTAAACTGAGCGATCGGGGGAGAAGGACCTTAGTCAGGGAGGTGACCAAGAACCTGATGGTCACTCTGTCAGAGCTCCAGCATTCCTCTGTGGAGAGAACTTTCCGGAAGGACAACCATCTCTGCAGCAATCCACCAATCAGGCCTGTATGGTAGAGTGTCCAGAGAGAAGCCACTTCTTAGTAGAAAGCACATGGCAGCCCACCTGGAGATTGACAAAAGGCACCTGAAGGACTGTCAGACCAGGAGAAACAAAATTCTCTGGTCTGATGAGACAAAGTTTGAACTCTTTGGCGTCATGTTTGAAGGAAACCAGGCACCATGCCTACAGTGAAGCATGGTGGTGGCAGCATCATGCTGTGGGGATGTTTTTCAGCAGCAGGAATTGGGAGACTAGACAGGATTGAGGGAAAGATGAATGCAGCAATGTACAGAGACATCCTGGATGAAAACCTGCTCCAGAGAACTCTTGACCTCAGACTGGGGCGACGGTTCATCTTTCAGCAGGACAATGACCCTAAGTACACAGCCAAGATACCAAGGGAGTGGCTTCAGGACAACTCTGTGAATGTCCTTGGGTGGCCCAGCCAGAGCCCAGACCTGAATCTGACTGAACATCTCTGGAGAGATCTGAAAATGGCTGTGTACCGACGTTCCCCATCCAACCTGATGGAGCTTGAGAGGTGCTGCAAAGAGGAATGGACCAAACTGCCCAAAGATAGGTGCACCAAGCTTGTGACATCATATTCAAGAATGACTTGAGGCTGAAATTGCTGCCAAAAGGTGCATCAACAAAGTATTGAGCAAAGGCTGTGAATACTTATGGACGTGTGATTTTTTTTTTTTTTTGTTTTAAATAAATTTGCACACCTCGACAATTATCCAGCGTATATGCTGACAGCCCCGTTTCCGCCCAGTGGTTCGGGTCGGTACTACACTGTGTGGTGCGTGTCAGAAACAGAGTAATTTCACATCATTTTATTTTTTATTTTAATTTTTTTTTCATTGTGTACAGAATGCTGATGAGTGGACTGGCTGTGGGAAGCGCTGCAGTGAATGAATGGAGCACTGTGACTCTTTAAATGTTGAAAGCGCCGGCTGCTTCCTGATCAGTGGATCTGATCAGGTCATCACAGACCTGAATAATGAAACGCTGTGATGATTTAAACTTTTAAAACACCAGTCGACCGCGATCAGGTGTGATCTGTCAGCATGGTGATCACCAACAGCAACAGCGCTTTAAATGGCTAAACAGTGTATTAATCAGGTGTGACCACACCTGATCGATCAGGTCGTCTGATGATCACACCACAGCAACGACGCTTTTAAAGTTTAAATCATCACAGCACTTCTGTGTGTTCAGAGTGTGACACTGGCTGAGAAACGCACCTGGAGCAGAAAAAAACAGGGAGGGATTTGTTTTAAAACGCTGCGTTTCTAGACACAAATTAAAGCATTTTTTTGTGGTCATTTTCAAAAATCAGGAGCTTTATATGGATTCATGTCTGTCTGTGATGATGAATTGGACTGAAATGAACAGGTCAGATTTACTCCGTGTGTGCACAGCTTTCAGCCAATCAGTGACCAGCATTAATGGGCGGATTTAGATTTATGAGTAAATTCTAACAAGCGTGTGCCAATAATCACATAACTTACCTACAACTTACGTCCAGCATGTGCCAGA
>NC_047111.1:11483771-11548771 GCF_902500255.1 Thalassophryne amazonica | reverse complement strand
GACCCCCTCTACACCCTGGCTGCGCCTAGAAATTCTGTCCATAAAACACTCGAGTGAAGAGGGGGCAGAGCTGTCGATCGAGCACCACCTCGTGGTGAGTTGGGTCCGCTGGGAAGGGAGGAAGCCGGTCAGACCTGGCAGGTCCAAACATATCGTGAGGGTCTGCTGGGAACGACTGACGGAACCCTCTGTCAGTGAGGTCTTCAACTTCCACCTCCGGGAGAGCTTCTCCCAGATCCCGAGGGAGTTTGGAGATATGGAGTCCGAGTAGACCATGTTCTCCACCTCCATTGTTGATGCGGCCGCTCATAGCTGTGGTCACAAGGTCTCTGGTGCCTGTCGCGGCGGCAATCCCCGAACCCGGTGGTGGACGCCGGAAGTAAGGGATGCCATCAAGCTGAAGAAGGAGTCCTACTTGTCTTTGTTGGTAGGTGGGACCCCGGAGGCAGCTGACAGGAACCAGCAGGCTAAGCGTGCCGCAGCCTGTGCGGTCGCAGAGGCAAAAACTCGGGCCTGGGAGGAGTTCAGGGAGACCATGGAGGACGACTATCGGTCGGCGTCGAAGAAATTCTGGCAAACCGTCTGACGCCTCAGGAGGCGGAAGCAGCTCTCCACCAGCACTGTCTACGGTGCGGGTGGGGAGCTGTTGACCCTGACTGGGGATGTTGTCGGGCGGTGGAAGGAATACTTTGAGGATCTCCTCAATCCCATCGTCACGTCTTCTGAAGAGGAAGCAGAGACTGGGGACTCAGAGGCGGACTCATCCATTAGCCAGGCCGAAGTCACTGAGGTGGTTAGAAAGCTCCTCGGTGGCAAGGCTCCTGGGATGGATGAAATCCGTCCTGAGTACCTTAAGTCTCTGGATGTTGTGGGACTGTCTTGGCTGACACGCCTCTGCAACATCGCGTGGCGGTCGGGGACAGTGCCTCTGGATTGGCAGACCAGGGTGGTGGTCCCTCTGTTTAAGAAGGGGGACCGGAGGGTGTGTTCCAACTATAGGGGGATCACACTCCTCAGCCTCCCCGGTAAGGTCTATTCCAGAGTACTGGAGAGGCGAATTCGACTGGTGGTCGAACCTCGGATTCAGGAGGAGCAGTGTGGTTTTCGTCCTGGTCGCGGCACACTGGACCAGCTCTACATGCTCCATCGGGTGCTAGAGTGTTCAAGAGAGTTCACCCAACCAGTCCACATGTGTTTTGTGGATCTGGAGAAGGTGTTCAACCGTCTCCCGGAGTACGGGGTCCTTTGCTAAGGGCTATCCGGTCCCTGTACGACCGCAGCAGGAGCTTGGTTCGCAGTGGTTAAAAAAAAAAAATATATATATATATAAAAAGTTAGATAGGTCATCTGCACTGAAAGGTACTGTACATCTGAACACCAATCACATGCTTTTGCACAGCCTCATCCCATTACATTGTATTTTTTTTTTTTTTTTAGCAGTGAACATAGTCTTACCTATTTGACTCTACTTCTTACAGAAGTATTTTTATTGTTGTTGCTATGCACCAATATCACCAGATCAAATTCCTTGTGAGAACTTGCATAGCATGAAATTTGATTGTGATATACATGTACATTATTTACATAAATTAAAGACACTATTGTCTTACATACAATTTGCACATGTTCAATAAAGCCGATCTATCCATCAATCAGTCATAAACAATATTTATGTTTTAATGGCATCTGCAGGAGGGCGTGCGTGTGCATACATGAGCTTTTGACAAGAGCAGAAGTTTGCTTTGAGTTAACGGAAGTTAGCGTGCACGCTGACATCCTGGAGATGTAAATGAATTCAGAGGTATTATCAGGTTGCAAAAATAGTGTTTTCAGTTTTAGAAATGTTTACTTCTTGCTAGCTTTTACATCATATATGACAAAGAGGTTATATTTAAACAAATGAAACAGAGTTTGCAGCTGGTCAGACCAGCCACTGATGTCACAGTGCTGCTCTACTCTGATTGGCTGTCAGTCCCGCCCCTCAAAAAAAAAACAAAAAACAAAAAAAACAAACAAACAAAAAAAACAAACAAAAGTGAACTAAACACAATGAGACTTTTAAACCTCTTAAAATAGCCACCTGTGAACTTGTCCAATGTCTGACCAAAGAATGTTCTCTGTGAATGTGAAAACTCTGGCAGTAACAGAACTGGACTTATGATAAGCACAGACAGACAGACAGACGCAAAGTCTTTGCAATATGCAATGGCCATATTTGATGGACTCGGTTAACAATTGGTTAAATAACTTTAGGAAACTTCTCTATGTGCAGCTAGTCATATTTGTTGTGCATAAAACCAGAAAAAGTGGAAACATTTCAGCGCAGCGTTCAGTAAAAATCTACAAAAAGGATGAATTGAAATATGTAAGAAACATCATTACTAAAATTAGGTATCGGTAAACCACTCAAAACATTTCAAAGTGTTAAATTTGGTAGCTGATCCCTGGAACTGTGAGTAGGAGATCCAAAGAGGTATGGCTGTAAGTGAAGGAGGACAAAAACTAGACTAAAAAAACAAAATAAACCCATCAGACAGAGAGCAGAACATTCAGGAGTGGACGAGTCAACAATCGAGTCCATTCTTTAAAAGACGGTGTCCACTGGTGAGCAGCAAGACCTGGAAGGCCACAGAGGACAATGAAAGTGAAGATGGTGAAGAAAAGCCCTTCACCACATTGATCCAAGTCCAGAACTCTGGAGGAGGTGGACGCAACCATGTCGAAGTCTGGACTCAAGAGCTGACTTGATGAATGTAAATCCAGAGACGTTGGGACAAACCACTCTGGAGGAGGTGGACGCTCTGCCCTGGCTCTGCTGTGGTGAGCCTAAGTGAAACTGAAGGGCCTTACTAATCAATGCCAGATCTTTAATCGGCTTAATCTAACTTCACAAGGAAACGGGACGCGCCTAGACATAAAGCAGTTTGTCGGTCAACTGTCCAAATACTTATGGCTGAAATTCTGAATTCTGGTCAACGTGATTTTTTTTTTTTTTTTTAAACCTCTGAATTAAAAATAAAGGTTCAATGACAAGAACATCTAGACCATGTGATTTCATCTCCACTGTGGCGATTAAAAACAGTCCCCGTCCAAATACTTATGAGACGAACAGTTAAAAAAAAAAAAACACTTGTGTTTGTGTCATGACTTAAAATACAACATATAGAAAGGGAAAAACAAACAAACAAACAAAAAAACAAAACAACTACAACAAAAAAAACAAAAAAAACGAGGTGTTTACCAGGCATCAAGCCATCTGGGAGCCAGCCCTCTGTCAGGGTTTTTGGGTCCAGCAGGGACTGAAACACACAAACAGAAGTTACTTATGTTTAAAGTTGTAGTAAAATTTTAAAAAGTGCATCCTGTCTGAGTGAACACTGAGCTGTGACATCCTGAGGAAGCCCACAGTCCTCCTCTCTCAGACAGACAAAAGCTGAATTCAACAAATAACCAACCTCTGGACACGTATGTGACAAAGGTGGTTTTGTTTTAAAGTTCAAGTATTCAGTCCCTTGAAGACGAGAGACCAGAATTATTTTTTGTCACGCACATCTTCATCTGACGTTCCAGCACCATTTGAAGGTTCACCAAGATTCACCATCTCAGGAGGAGTCGAGCGTTCCAGATTCATAACAGACAGTTTTTCGTACCTTAACCCTGAACACCAAAGATCCAAGGGGGAAAGAAGGAGCACAGCAAGGACTGAGGGTCCGGTTCTACCTGCCCAGAATCCGAGCAGATGTCTGTAAGTGGTGCGACTCATGTCTGACTTGACAGCTAGTGAATCCGCATGCTGTCCTCCAGGAACCGGGAACTGCAGCTGGATATTAGCTCTGCTGGGCAATGTGGCTCCATGTACCATTACTTCCTGGACAGAGATCTTGAAAGAGATTGTCAAATCCAGACACATGGTTTATGTCTTGTACAAGGCTCCGAGGTTCTGGAGGATTTTCCTGCATGAGAACCAGCGTGTCTACCCACACATGGACAGCGAGAGATTAATGACCCTTAAACTTGTGACACAAAAGTTTTCGAATGAAGATGCACACAGTTAGGACAAACAACTGAAACCTCTGTGGTTCACAGAGAAAGAAAGACCACTGGCCTCCAAGGAGTTCCCCTTCCTAGATGTAGGGTCAGAAACCAGGGACATCCTGGACAGAAAACTGGGAGCAATGTCCAAGTCCATCCAGTGTTATTTACTGAAAATGTGAGGTGCACAGCACACACTGGATGTGTGATCATGGGACATTTCCTCCAACCTGGACAACATGATGTGGGATGAGCGCCAGCTCCTACTTTGTTCAATCTTTAAAAACATTATTGGTTCTCAATGCTAAAAGGCTGAGTGACCTCGTCTTGGTGGACGACGCAGCCATCTTTGTGGAATCGGTACATACTGAGTGTCTGGGGTTAGGATGGTCCTGGATCCAGGCTTCCACCGACTTCCTGGACTGGCCCATCAGACGTGTCTCTGTATGTGGTGAAAGTGCTGAACTTTGAGAGATATTCACTGATCTCAGCAGTGACCTTCAGATCTTATGGAGTCATAAGGTCGAAGGTCATAGGTATGTGGTGATACTTATATCTTTACAGGAGAACGAAGGTCCAAGTCTTTATGATCCTGGTGCTTCCTGTCTTACTGTCAGACTTGGACTCGAAGCTCCCCTTTACACAGGACGGCAACAGTTCTTAAAAGGTGCCCGATGCCCAGAGGTGACATGAAAAACACCTCTCTGTGGAACTGCTTCAGCGCCCCCTGGTGCATGCTGTTGTCTCACGTGGAGTTTGTGCGCGACAGATGATGCCACATTTCCACAGAGATCTCAACAACCCAATCCAGTGACACATCGACAGTCACCTACAGGATCCTGCTGAACTAAAATGTCCCCAGAGAAAGCGAGACAGACAGAGAGAGAGAGACACACAGACAGAAAGAGAGACAGAGAGAGACACACACAAACACACAGAGACAGAGAGACATACACAAAGACAGAGAGAGACAGACAGAGAGAGAGAGAGAGACACACAGACAGAAAGAGAGACAGAGAGAGACACACACAAACACACATACACACAGAGACAGAGAGACATACACAAAGACAGAGAGAGAGAGACAGACAGACACACACACACACACACACACACACACACACACACACACACACACACACACACACACACACACACACACACACAGAGCAAAACAAGCTAAATAATATTAAATGGTTAATTTTCCACACTTGTCAGTTTGGATTTATCTTGAGTGCGTTTCTCTGTCATTCATGAGCAGCATCGACTAAATCAGCAGAAAAAAGTCACGACTGTTCTGACTTTGTCCTCCTCCATCTGGACTGTGAGTCAAACTCTAGATTATACACATTGTGGAAAAAAGGACAAAACATTGGGTTTTCAAACTGTGAGACGCCAGAGTTCTTCAGGGGTGCACAAGGGTTGGGTATCAAGAACCGGTTCTTTTCAAGAATCGTTAAGAAATTATTCAATCCACTGACATAGTTTTTTGCTAAACGATTCCCTTATCGGTCCTTCAGAGTGGCCGTTGTATTTGAGGATGTTTTATCAGGAAAATAATCATTTCTTTACACTGATTACAGACCCTGCAGCGGGTCTGTCATCAACCTCTTCTGCAGCAGCTGTTCTTGAAGCTATGAAGCAGTGCTCCGACCCACTGCTTCAATGGTTCATTGTTTCGCTGCTCTTCCAAAGCAGCAACTCCACTTCTTAACCAGGGCTGGATCCAGAGTGAAAATTTGACAGATGCATTTTTGCCCAACGATAACATAAAAATCGTACGCATCTTGTTATTCAGTAATCTTCATTCTTTTATTCGTGTGCAACATACACTGTCACACTTCTTTTAATATATTTATTATACTTCATGGACCATAGTGAACACTTCTTATTTGTATAAATATGATGTCCTAAAAAAACAACACTAACAAAAATTGACATGGTGGATCCTTGATCTCTGGACATAAATAGGAATAAACAAAATCTGTAGTTTTTGTCAAAAGCATTTCTTTTCAGACATTATTGGCATGAATGTCTTTCCATACATCTGAGCTGAGCTCTTGCAGCTGCTGTGCTGCACGTCTGTATTACAACATTTGTAAAAAGTGTCATTTGATTTAAATGGTGATTAATTTTGAAGTTATTAATTCCGACCGGACTCTGTCTCAGCAGAGAGCCGCGCAGCGTTTGGAGCTGTGCCAACGGAACGGAGGACGATTCTCATTTCTTGACTGAAACAAGACAAGAGTCCCAGTTAGTAACTTTAATCCACACAAAGTGACTCACGGTATTTTCATGGCTTTCAGAAGGGTTAAGAAGAAGTTGCTGTTTCTGAAGAGCAGTGAATCAAAGGTCCAACGAGCTAGTGGATCGAAGCATTGCTTCAATGGTTCACGCTTCAAAGTGGAGTCGCGTTGCAGAAATGGTTGATTACAGAGCCGCTGCAGACCAAACCCTGAATATCCGTAAGGGTTTATTTGTACGTCCGTATGAGTCTGAAACTCGGAAAAATCTGTATAATTTATGGACAATCCGTATAGGTTGACATGTATGGTCGGAAAACCACTGAAAATGTAATTTCAGTCATCATAGAATGCCTGTCAAACACACTGAAAACTATTTATAAACCACTCACTGTTTCTTGCTGAAATAAGCACCCAATTTTCCTTGCACAACTTTTTTCCTGGATGCCATGATCATCGACTGGACTGGACTGACGCTATGTTTGTTTGATCCACCTGCGTGGTGCACTGTGGGATCAAATCAAAAGCTGTGTTCACCGCAGGAACACGTTCGGCACTATTCAAGGTTTTTTTTTTTACCGATGACAAACAATGCGTAAAAAAATCTGGCCGATGCAACTGCATCGGTCCAAACCGTTCTGGATCCGGGCCTATCTTAACCCCTCTCAAAGCCATTTAAAAATGCCAATTGTGAGTCACTTTTGTGTTGATTAAAGTCACTAGCTGGGACTCTTGTCTTGTTGCAGGCAAGAAATGAGAATCATCCTCCGTCCCGTTGGCACAGCTCCAAACGCTGCACCGCTCTCCGCCAAGACAGAATCCAGTTGGAATTAATAACGTCAAAACAAATCACCATTTTGAATCAAATGACACCTCTTTACAAATGCTGGAACACAGACAACAGACTAAAACATTATTTTCCTCCCAAAATGAGACGTCCTGCATTCTTTATGAATTACATTGATGTTCATGTGCAGCCGGTTGAGCTCAGAGGTACGGAGTTAGATTTGTGCCATTAATGTCTGAAAGGACATTGAGAAAAACTACAGACTGATTATTTTATTTATGTCCAGAGATCAAGGATCCAGTGACCAGTTTCATATTTATTTACTTTAAGACTCAATAAAATGTTGTTGACGGCCTTCCGGTTATGGCAGCCATGTGAGAAGACGTGTTTTGCACTGCTCTGCAGCTGTTTCCAAATTTTTCTGAAAAACTGATTTGCAACAAAACGTAATAGCAAAGTGTTAAGTGTTGGATCCTGTAATGCAGAGGGCTGGTAAATTAAGTAAAGAAGTGAAAACATCAAAACAGCCAAAGTTAACTGACTATCGTGTTCGTGGAGAACCACAGAAAGTGAATGAAGAAATGGTGGCGAAGGAGCCCGGCAGACGAGGGGAAACCGAAGGTGCAAAGGCGGACGCAATACTGGCTGCTATCAGCTGTCTGAAAGCGGAATTATCGTCAAAACTTGATGGAATTATGTCGGCGTTAGAAGATGTGAAGAAGGAGATAAGTGACTGCACCGAACGAGTGTCACAGGCGGAGTTATGCATCTCAAGTCCCGAAGACGATGTAGTTAACCTGCAAGCTGAAGTCCAGAAACTGGAGTCGAAAAATAAAACTCTTGAGGATAAGCTCTTGGACCTGGAAACCAGATCCCGAATGAACAACCTGAGACTAGTGGGACTGCCGGAGGGTGCCAAAGGAGAGAATCCATGCTCCTTTCTGGAAAAATGGATTCCAGAAGTACTGAATATTGCGACTGAACCACTTGTTATTGAAAGGGCACACGGAATCGGACCGATGAGAGGCAGCACGGTGACACAGAGGACCGTAATAATGAAATTTCTGAACCATAAGGACAAGCAGGTGGTCATTGCTGCTGCACGGGCTAAAAGAGACATTCGGAACAAAGACCAGCAACTACGGTTCTACTCGGACTTGGCTGCAGGAATACACCAATTGCGGAAACAATTCGACCCGCTCCGCCAGGAGCTCCGCAACCGCGGGATCCGACATGGAGTGATTCACCCAGCAAAACTGTTGGTAACACATAAAGAGCGCACTTACACCTTAAAAACACCGGCCGAAGCTCAGGAGTTTTTCCAGAGGATCCAGAAGGACACAGACGGGACTTAAACACAAAAGACTAAAACGGTAACTCAGTGGGGGAACTAAATATGGAGAGGCAACATTAGTTTATTTGATTTGGAACAGTGTGCGAAAATACTGCCTATGACAACTATAACATCATCTCAGCAAACATTTAGAACATATTTTACTGATAGTTTGGATGCGCTTTCAGGTATATGATAACATTATAAGCCCACACATCTGAAACACTGCATATCATGTTTTAAGCTGTGGCTATAATTTTTCACGCTAGCCAAAATATATCTAGTACACACACTTATGTTCAGGTACACAGGATTATCTGTGCAAGGAAGGGAGGGGAGAAAAAAAGAAAAAAAGGGGGGGGAAAGCATTCACACTAACACATTGAGTTCATAAAGTACCTTTTTTTTTGCTTTGCTTTAGTAGTGTAGAACATGTGGTACTAAGTACTCAGGAATTTCACTGTGCAGCTCAAACTTGGAGCAAGCTGGTTGTATATGTTGTAAATGAGAAATAACTGATGTCACAATAGGAACAGCAGCAGAGAGTGTCCGACCAATGAAAGCTAGAGAGTGGACTGACTGTTCCTCACTTAGTGTGGAACTGTCACCAGCCTTAGCGGGAGACAGAATGTTTTTTGGGGGGGTCTCACGAGAGTGGGAGAAGGGGAGTTGTTCATGTTCAGTGTGTTGGATGTGGGTTCAGACATCCAGGTTTGTTAAGCTTCTCATTATGTTTATTTCTACATTACAAGGTAATCTACGAGTTTACGTTAAAGATGTCTGTAGGAGTAAATCTTAATTTTATTTCATGGAACTGCAGAGGTCTGCAAAAGCTTTAAAAAATTAAACAAGTCATGAACAGAATTAAATATTTAAATTCCAATATTGTTTTCCTACAAGAAACTCGTCTCTTAAATGAGGAGGATAGGAGAATGAGGAGGAGGTGGCAGGGTCATGTATTTACAGCACCATTTTCATCTCGTGCCAGAGGAGTTATGACTCATACATAATACAGTCCCATTTCAGGCAAAAAATGTAATCAAAGATAAAAGGGGAAGATTTTTGATAGTCCAAGGTTCTTCTTTATCAGAAAATCTAAATTTGGTAAATTTATATGGACCCAACATAGACGATGCAAAATTTTTGAAGATCTTATTCTTACCCTTTCAACATTTGCGGGACAATATATAATAGGAGGAGATTTTAACTGTACAGTTAATCCAAGTATAGATAGATCCACAGGACAATATCCATCACACAACAGATGCAGAACAATTATTCATCAGCTTATGAAAGATTTAAGTCTACAGGATATATGGAGAGAATTAAAACCACAAGAAAGAGCCTTTTCTTGCTACTCTAGTGTATTTCAGACATACTCCTGAATTGATTACTTTTTAATTTCCTCAGGCTTGCGGTCCAAAATGAATAACTGTTTTTATAACATTGTGATTTCTGACCATGCACCATGTTGTTTAGAGTACGTGGATAAAAAAATTGATGAAAGAGCCACATAGATGGTACTTTCAACATAAATGGTTAAAAGATGAGGAATTTGTAAAATATATAGGATTATAACAGATTGATGAGTTTTTTGAGATTAATACTACACAAACATAAGCATGTATAAAGTGGGAAGCTTTTAAAGCTTTCCTTAGAGGACATATTAGTTATACAGGCTCAAAATCAAAAAAGGCAAGCGAGGAGAGGGTCCGATTGGGAAAAAAAAATAAAAACCCTTCAGGAAAAGGTTTATGAGGGAAGTAACCCAAGAATGGAAAGTGATTTGTTGATCATGAGAGCTGAATATGAGAAACTATCAGCCTTTAGAGCAGCTTGTAGTCTCTTAAGTCTAAAAGAATCTTTCTATGAGCAAGGTGATAAATCGGGCAAACTATTAGCATGGCAAATTAAACAATTAGAAACTAAAACAATCACAACAATTATATCTAATGGTCATGTTGTTGTGGATCCTACAGAAATTAATAATGCTTTCAGAGAATATTATAAAAAATTATATGATACAAAAATTAAAATCGACTTACAAAACCTCAACACATTTCTCGACAAATTATCTACACCATGCATTCCAAATGAACACAAAGAAGATGTGGAGCTAGAAATTACAAAATAAGAAATTGGGCAAGCTACTGATAATATGAATCAGGGAAAAGAGCGGGACCAGATGGCCTTCCAACTGATCTATATAAAAAAAAGAAATTATTAATGCCACTTCTGGAAATGTTTTTAGAAGCATTTCAAAAGGAAAATCTCCCACCTTCTATGAATAGTACTTTAATTACTTTACTACCAAAACCAGGCAAACCTTCTAACAAATGTGAGAATATGAGACCTATAAGTTTGTTAAATTCTGACCTGAAGATAATCTGTAAACTCTTAGCAAAATGTTTACAAATTAAATTGCCAATTATCATTGACAGGGATCAAAATGGTTTCATAATGGGAAGGCAAGGATTCCATAATGTAAGAAGGGTGCTAAATATTATTCATAAGAATAAAGAAACAGCTGATTCAGCACTTTTATCATTAGATGCTGAAAAGGCTTTTGATAGGGTGGAATGGCCTTATCTTTTCAAAGTCTTAGAAAAATTTAGGTGTGGGGATAATTTCATAAAATGGGTTCAGGTACTCGTAATATATAAAAATTCCACAGCACAAATCCCAACAAATAGAAATATTTCGAAACCTACAAAAATCAGTAAAGGATGCCGACAGGGTTGCCCGCTCTCGCTCTTATTGTTTACATTGGCAATTGAACCATTTGCAATAAGTGTACGTTCACATCCAGAATTCTGTGGAATTACAGTAGGACCGACAGAGCATAGAATATCTTTGTATGCTGATAATGTAATTTTATTTATGTCAAATTTATATCAGACAATTGATACAGCCCTGTTACAGCTTATAAAAATATTTGGAGACATTTCAGGATACAGAGTGAATAACACCAAATCCTTTATATTACTGCTCAATGCAAATGAAAGAAGGAGCCCAACCTCTGAGGTAACTCAGTTTAATGTTGTAGAACAGTTGAAATATCTGGGAGTACAGATTTTGCCTAGGTTAGAACATGCTGTTAATGCTAACTATGAACCTTTACTAAAAGAAACTAATGAGTCAATTGATAGATGTCACTACCGATATCTATAATTAGCAGAATTAATATTTTAAAAATGAATATAATACCAAAATTCCTCTATTTATTCCAAAATGTCCCTCTGCCGCCTCCTATAGACTTTTTCTCACAAAAGGAGGTCAAGGCTTCGGCTGTCTTTACTTTATTTACCATTTGATCGGGGGGGTTAAAGTGGTACTACTGGGCCGTGCAGCTGAGAACAGCCATGTTCTATTTCTCAAAAAATTATCTCCCATTGGACTGAAATGGAATCTCACGGTTTAAAATTGCCTCTTCCCTTATACATATACTCAGACACCGTAAAAAATTTACAGAAACAAGCTAAAAATCCAATTGTAAAACACAATAAAAATATTGTATGATGTGAAAAAATACTTGAAAGAACTATGCTCACTATCACAATATAGTCAGTATGGGGCAATCAGTTTTTTGTTCCAGGAAGAGCAGATGCAACATTTAAATTATGGAATTCTAAGGGACTTAAAATGATCAAGATTTATATATGACAAACTCAGATATTATGATGTCTTTTGATGAGCTGAGGATTAAATATGATATCAATAAAAAAACATTTCAACAACAAGTGCCTCCAGCTTAGAAACTCTGTTAGAGTAAACCAAAATAGTTTTCTTAGTAGACCCATACATACATCTCTTGAAGAAATGATGATAAAGGACAGCTTGAGAAGAGGTATCATATCAAGTTATTGGTGTCTAACTCCCCAGAAAACTCTAAGTACAAGTTGAATGCTTGGAAAGAGGATTTGCAACTAAGGATTTCGGATGAAGAATGCACGCCTTAAACTAGTACAGTACAAATGGATAATGCGCACTTATGTAACTCCAGTAGATGTTAACCGATACAACAAAAATATACTGGATATTTGTACAAAATGTATGGAAGCTAGAGGCACACTTACACTGTATTTGGGAATGTAGGAAAATAAAAACGTTTTGGGAAGTAGTAAGAATTATAATTGAGAAGATAATTTCAAAACAAATTGTACTTGATCCAAAAATTTTTCTGTTGGGCATTTATCCTGAAACACAGAATTACAGTAAGAATGACAGAGCATTCATAAACCTGAGCTTCCTATACACTAAAAAAACGTGTTGCAATGTTATGGAAAAACAATAATAGACCAAGTACCGTCCAATGGATGAGGCAGATCTTATCAAACCTTCCACTGGAAAGAGTAACTTACATATTAAAGGGTAAACCACAGACTTGAGAACATATGGATGCCTTTTATTAATTATGTTAAGGATTTAGATTTAACTGATGACCAAATGAATGATTAGAGCGGAGAATGCGGTTCCCAAAATGTAAAATCTCTGTCCTGGATTTTTTTTTTTTCTTTTAACATTTTTATGCAATGCATTTGCATATTTCAAGTTGTGCAGATTACCATTTCTTTAAAAAGGAGAAGCATTTTTTTGTTGTTGTTTGTTTGGTTGATTGTTTTATATCTCTATGTCATAAATACAGTAATCTGGTTTTTTGCTATATATGTTATGTGAATGTAAAATGCTGTATTTTATGGTGCTAAAACGCCAATAAAAATATTATAGAAAGAAAAAAAAATGTTGACACAGAAAACATGTAAAGCCAACTTTTAGTCAGGGCTGTGAAATGAAAATTGTGAAATCCAAGGAAAATTTGCAGGGGGTCTGGGGGGCACAGGCCCCCAGGAACCAGGGTCTCAGGCCCTGTGAGATCCCAGAAACCAACTTAATTTTTTTACCTAATGATACATTTTCAACATCTCCTGGAACTTAAAATTTCAAAATTAGTGCATATTTAAATGACCCTGTATTCAACCTTAAAATCTCATAATTAGTGCATATTTAAATGACCCTGTATTCAACCTTAAAATCTCGAAATTAGTGCATATTTAAATGACCCTGTATTCAACCTTTCATTTGAACCGTCAATGATGATGTTGAAATAACAGAATATGATGTGGAAGTTGGACCTGGAATGATTTTCCTTTTAATTTGTAAACCAAATTATGCATTAACACAGTACAATTAAACTGCATAAATTCATGAAGACTGAAAAGACAAAGTATTTCAAAAACCACAGCTAAAGCTTGAAGAATATTTTGAAAATCAGGGTAAAATATCAATAACACACCTTATAGTAAAAACGCCACATATTCTGACAAGTCTTATTTGAAAAACTTTAGAGCTCTAAAAGTTTGCAATGTCCACATGCTACGTTTAGCTTAAGCTTCACACAGGAGACACATAGCATCGCCGCAGCAACCAACCAGTCTCAATTTATGACAACTGTCGCAACAGCCAGGCTTTGAGAGGGATTTTTCACCTCTAAACATTGCGGATCCGAGGATACTGATTTGTATCTGTAACACACAGATCAGTGTCCGCGGAATTATAAAACTTGCATGATGTTGTTAAAAAAAAAAAAAACAACACTTTGTGATAGACATTTTAAAAACTCAGTGACGATCACGACTACAGAGTAAAACACTAACACGCCCTCCCCCCCCATGATGAAATCTGCAGAATTTCGTGGATCCGCAGAGTTTTCACAGTCCTGTTTAGTACACAGAAAATACACGGGAGATATTTATAAGGGAATCGAAAAAGGAACTGGATCGATAATCAGAATCAATAGATAAAATCTTATCAATACACATCCCTTATTATTTATGTTAAAATGTGTTAGTTATGCCAAAGACATTTAAAAACACACAGAGATGTTAAAATGTTTAAAATATAACAAAATATATAAATAGCAGAATAGAAAGTTCTTTAAAAACATGTTTAAAATGTATACAAAAGCTGTAAAATATGTAAATGCATAGACAGTTCCTTAAAAACACACAAATACTTTTAAAATGTGTTTAAGATGGGTAAAAGAATAAAAAGAAACACACGAAGATATTGAAAGGGTGTATGTGTGTGTCGGTGGGGGGGGGGGGGGGGGGCAGCTATTCATATGTTCTGAGGGGGGCTCACTCTCCCACACTTTGAAAACCCCTGGTTTAAACTCATCGCTCAAAACTATACTCTATATGATTGCGCCACCTTTATTGAAACCGCAATCTCCCAAAACAGTCACCTTGGTTCAATGACTACTTGCGTAACCTCAAGCATAAGGCTCGAGGTCTAGAACGGAAATGGCGTCATTCAAAATTAGAAGTATTCCACCTTGTGAGGCGTGATGCTATCTGTAGCATTACTGGCTACAAAGTGGACCTATTACTCTGATTTGATCAACAAAAACAAGAATAACTCAAAGTTTTAGTTTGACACAGTGGAAACACTTATTCATGGACACCGCATGTAGTATCTCACTAGGCATTGCTGATGAAAGTTGTAACGTCTACAAAAAGCACAACCTGTTTATTTGATCCAATATCAACAAAACTGTTTAAGGACCTGTGGCCCACTCTTGGGCTAACTGTGCTAGAAATTATTAATCTTTCTTTAACCTCTGGACCTGTTCCTAAATGCATCAAATCTGCAGTGATGAAACCATTACTTAAGAAACCTCATCTTGACCCTAGTGTACTGAAAAACTATAGGACGATCAAATCTATCATTTTGCTCTAAAATTCTGGAAAAAAAAAGTGGTTTCATGGCAGCTCATGGACTATCTTACTGAGAATAATCTCTTTGAGCCACTGCAGTCTGCTTTTAGAAAATATTCCACAGAGACAGCTCTCACTAAAGTGGTGAATGATGATCTGCTTACAATGGATTCGGACACCACTACGGTTCTGGTGCTGTTAGATCTCAGTGCTGCATTTGATACTGTAGATCATCATATTCTACTTGATATGCTGGAAAATCATTTTGGGATTACTGGGAGTGCCATTGCATGGCTGACGTCATACTTGACCAGTCATTCTTACTGTGTTTTGTAGAGTAACACTACCTCTAACTTCAATGACATGAAATTCTGGGGTTCCACAGGGGTCTGTCTTAGGCCCCCTGCTTTTCTCCCTTTATATAGCACCCCTTGGGCACATATTGCGGCGTTTTGGGATTACTTTTCACTGCTATGCTGATGATACTCAGTTATACATGCTGATAACTGCTGGTAATCTCATTCACATAAAATCCTTAGAAGATTGCCTTACATCAGTAAGTAGCTGGATGTCTAGCAACTTCCTACTTTTAAACTCTGACAAGACTGAAATGATGGTTCTGGCTCCAGTGAGACATCGGCATCAATTTGACCAGTTAACTATCAGCCTAGGCTCATGTGTCATACATCACACTGACAAAGTGAGGAACCTTGGGGTAATTTTTGATCCTATGTTGTCCTTTGACCTCCACATTAGAAATATGAGAACTGCTTTTCTTCCACCTGCGAAATATAGCGAAGATTTGTCCCATCCTGTCTATGGCTGATGCTGAGACCCTGATTCATGCATTTATCTCTTCTAGATTGTACTATTTTCTGGTTTACCACAGTCTGGCATTAGGGCTCTCCAATTGGTTCAAAATACTGCTGCCAGACTTTTGACAAGAAGCAGAAAGTTTGACCACATTACACCCATTTTGGTGTCTCTTCACTGGCTTCCTGTCCCAGTGAGATCAGATTTTAAGGTTCTGCTACTAGTCTATAAAATTGTTCACAGACTGGCACCTCCCTACTTAGCTGACCTAATTAAACCTTATGTACCGGCCCGGGTACATCTGCGGGTCACAGAGCTTTCGCTTATTGTGCCCCTGTTCTGTGGAACGATCTCCCTGCATTAATAAAACAGTCAGATTCTGTGGAGACTTTCAAGTCCAAACTTCAGACGCACTTATTTTCCCTTTCATATGGCTAGCATACTGGTACAGTTATGTTACTATGCTTTTTACTCTTAAATTCATTTTATTAGTAAACTGAGCGTGCCGCGGCCTCAACTTTATCTAAATTCTGGGTCTTTTAGTGAAGTTTAGGGCTAGTGGCCGGCGATCACCTTAGTATTTCTTGTTTTGTTGATTAATGCTGACAAATTATACTGTATATGTTGTCTTTCTGATGCCTGACTGTTTTTTTCCCTGAGGTGCAGCTCCATCCAGAGATGGGTGTGGTGTCTGTTTATGAAACCCTCCTGACCTGTGTATATTGTCCTGTGTACATTTCCTGTATATTCATTTTGTGAATTGTTCTATAATTTATGCCTGTATCATGGGCCAAGCAAAGGGTTGCCCCTTTGAGTCTGAGGTTTCATCCTCAGAGGGAGTTTTTTTTTTCTTACCACTGCCACCTGTGTTCCTGCTCTGGGGGTTGGTAAGGTTAGACCTTACTGTGTGAAGCACCTTGTAGCAACTTTGTTGTAATTTGGTACTATATAAAAAAAATTGAAAATGTCATTGGCATGGGAATGCTGGTAACATTTCAGTTTAGATTTTCTTTTGATCTATAGATGAAGAACATAAATTAGGGAGGAAAAAAGGCAAACACTACATTATCAAATTTCTGTCAAACCTAAAACTTTAGCAGATTAGTTAATGCTAAATATTTACATATTTAGCCTAATATTTACAAACATCTAAATATTGAGACAAATATGAACATTAATAAAAGAGCTAATTGTTCCTCCCTGAAAGACAGATTAATGAAACATCTAATGACGGACATTTAGCATGTGAGGGCGTGTTTATTCAAATTTGCCATTTATGGATATTTTGTTTTACGGTAATATTCTAGCCTGCTGTCTTGATGTCAATTTCAATTGCAATTTCAGGGGCAGTTCTAAAATATGATTAAAATAATTTTTAAAAACTGGCTGTTTGTACAAAATTGAAGCTTTTTTTGGGGGGGGGGGTGCTCAGAGGGAGTCTTGTCTGGGGAGTAATTCAGTGTAGAACCGCCCCTGGTTGAGCTTCTTGTGCTACATTGACACCTGAGCTTTCAGAGACCCAGAATGAACCATCAGCTGCAGAAAATATTTTAAACAAATTTCTCCCGCTGATCTCCGCTGAAAGTTTTTAAACACACACTGTGGACATCAGCTGACAAGGATTCATTGTGTGTTTTATAACAGCACTTGATACAAAGCAAGTCCCTTTGGCCTAATTCATAGAATGTGAGTTTGCAGCCCGACTACTGATGTCAGTCAGCAGGAAAACCCCACAGACACAAACAGCATAGTATCATAAAAAATAAAAACACAGAGAGAAAGAGAGAGAGAGAGCCTGAGCACCAGCTGTACCACAATAAAAAAATAAAACTGATGCAGGATGATTTCAACATACAGGCAAAATATATTTTGTCATCTGTTAAAGAGTAAAAACTGAAGGAAGTTTCTGTTGGACGTATTTTAGCCATAAGGTCAAGTCAGAGGGGAAGTGTTAATTTTTTTAAATACTTTAAAAACACTGGACTCATGGAGAGTCATGGAGAGTGCTGCTATAACAGACTGATGCAGCAGGTGGCAGCACTGTAACAACAATAAGGATGCTGGCTGCCGTTACACACCACAGTAGATATGTGTAAAAGCATGTGAATCTCTCATCGACAAAGATTCGATACACATCTCAATACACTACCAGCGGTACAATAAATATACACGACAATACGATTCAGCCAGTTCCTGATTCGATGGGATTTGATATGCATTTAATGGCAATTTAATTCCTCACAATGCGATATGATGCGATTCACCATGATGCAAAGAAATTATACCAAAAATTTAAGCTGCAATTCAGTGTGGTACTGTGGTATTCGTCGTCATCTGAGTCAACTAGAGGCAGAAGATTTGTTTTACTCCTCATAAGCAGCAAATTTACCAGATTCAACATTATGGAACAGAAATCAGTTCCCTCATTTGGAACCCTTTGCATCACACTGTCAGGACTTAAAGAGTGAACAGTAAGATAAAGTCACTTTGTCACTCTCAGTGAGTGACTCACTGAGAGTGACAAAGTGAGTCACTCACTGACAGAGCTTTGGCAAAAGTACTTTGAGATAGTTTACCAGTTTTGCTGGAACTCGGTTCACAAGTCAAGTTTCCCACCTTTTTTTTAAAAAGCCAAAGCATCTGCAAACGCCTGATTTAAATGCTTTAGGTGCATCAAAAATCTCTTCCAACTGCTTGCAGCTGTTCTCGTTGTGGTAGAAATATCTTTTCTGGCTTCCGTCCATGTTCAAAACAAAACATGAAGAAGTGATGGTGCATTCAATGTCCCCCAGAAAAAAAAAAACTTGATGCAAGCACACAGCGACAGATGCATTATGATTTCACCTGTTAATTGAATCAATGCACACTGTATAAATCAATACTCGCATCGCACCCGTTTGTATATATTGATTAATCTCCACATGCTATATATATATATATATATATATATACACACATACACTCACACACAGGTGCTGGTCATATAATTAGAATATCATGAAAAGCTGATTTATTAAAGTAATTCCACTCAAAAAGTGAAACTTGTATAATGTATACATTCATTCCACACAGACTGATATATTTTAAATGTTTATTTCTTTTAATTTTGATTATTATTATAACTGACAACTAATGAAAACCCCAAATTCAGTATCTCAGAAGATTTTTAGAAATGTTGGCCATCTGAAAAGTATGAACATGAACAGTATGAGCATGTCCAGCACTCAATACGTAGTCGGGGCTCCTTTTGCCTGAATTCCTGCAGCACTGTGGTGTGGCATGGAGTCAATCAGTCTGTGGCACTGCTCAGGTGGTATGAGAGCCCAAGTTGCTCTGATAGTGGTCTTCAGCTCTTCTGCATCGTTGGGTCTGGCGTGTGGCATCTTCCTCTTCACAATACCCCATAGATTTTCTGTGGGGTTAAAGGTCAGGTGAGTTTGCTGGCCAATCAAGAACAGGGATACCATGGTCCTTAAACCAGGTACTGGTAGCTTTGGTACTGTGTGCAAGTGCCAAGTCCTGTTGGAAAATGAAATCTGCATCTCCATGAAGTTGGTCAGCAGCAGGAAGCATGAAGTGCTCTACAACTTCCTGGTAGACGGCTGCGTTGACCTTGGACCTCAGAAAACACAGTGGCCCAACACCAGCAGATGACATGGCCCCAAACCATCACTGACTGTGGAAACTTTACACTGGACCTCAAGCAACGTGGATTCTGTGCCTCTCCTCTCTTCCTCCAGACTCTGGGACCTTGATTTCCAAAGGAAATGCAAAATGTACTTTGATCAGAGAACATAACTTTGGAGCACTGAGCAGCAGTCCAGAGTCCTTTTTGTCTTTAGCCCAGGCAAGGCGTCAAGTCAGCAGTCTTCCCCATGATTGTGTCGCCTACAGAACAAGACTGAGAGACCAGTTAAAGGCCTTTGCAGGTGTTTGGAGTTAATCAGCTGATTAGAGTCTGACACCAGGTGTCTTCAGCATTCAACCTTTTATATAAATAATGAATGTTTATGAGTTCAATGGTACGAATATTTCATGAGGTGAAAGCTGGAACAAACCATTCAACGAGGCAAAGCTGAGTTTCACCGAATTAAATATTCGTTCCATTGAAAGAATGTAAAAACATTCATTATTTGTTTTATATAATGGCTAAAACAGATCCTTGTCATTTGATATTTTATTAATTTATAAACAACAGAAAAGGGACTTACATTTTGGTGTTCCACTGCTGCTAAAGTCCAAACTGTGACGTGTAGTCCAGTGATGCTGTGCACTGACTTTGGACCTCCATTAAATAAATTGTGTAGTTCCTCAGTCCAGCCAAAAATCGCATCAGCTTTTCATCTGAAAAGTTCTTCATGCATCCAGACGGCTTACAGTGGAGTGGATTGTGTGTGTGTTAAAAGAATTAGCAGCGTCAGTTTGCTCAATCAAATCATGCTGTTGATCCCCCACGTGCAGACATGCAACCAGGTCAGCGCGTGTGTACTACAAAAAAAAAAAAAAAGACTGTGTACATCCTCAGTACAGCGGGGGGATCACGTGAGAAATCAGTCCAGCTTTTCATTCTAACTTCCTGCTGACAGCCTCCAGACAGCACAGTGGATTTGTTTTGTGTATGCGTGCACACGTTGTGTGTGCGCGTGCACGTGCATGTGTGGGCGTGCGTACATGTGTGTGCATGAGCACGTGTGGCGCACGTGTGTGTGTGTGTGTGCGCGCAGAGTGCAATGGTACCAAATTTGCACTCTAAATGTAATGCAACACAAATGGGATGAATTAATCCATGTCACATGATATACAAAGTTTCACTTTTTGAATGGAATTACTGAAATAAATCAACCTTCTCATGATATTCTAATTATATGACCAGCACCTGTATGTATATTTCCTTTCAGTTAGCAGTTTTATGACAAAATAAACAGAACATGGAAACAAATGTTGATGAAAATCTGTATCCAAATGGAGGTTTTGCAGCACTGAATTGTACTTCAGTATGTGCACAGTAACTACACCACACTTAAAAATTTCAGTGAATGTAAACACATTTCAATTGCATGAATAGAATTACTGGAGACACCTGAGCACTGGATGTTGGCTCGCTGAGCGGTACGATTTCTGTGGGCTTTGGGGCTCGCTGAGCCTCTTCTGGACCCCAGCAGATTAGTCCGTTAGATATTAACTTTATAACATGTTTCTTCATCTTGCAGTGTTCTTCAAAGGTTTTGTTGATGAAATCCAAACACAGCGTGCACAGGGCTTTACCGGGGAGCTCAACCTTGCGAACAAATACACAGTCTTGCCTTTGTGCACGTCCACCTCCCGCTCCAAACATGTCCACTTAAATCTATTTTTTACAACAACATTGATGTCTTTAAGGCGGCCTTCATCCTCTCTCTCGATAAGTTTAGTCACGTTGAAGATGCAGCTTGACAGACCAAAACTTGCAGAAAGTCAAAATGTCCACATCTGGGTACTTTCAATGACTTTCGATATTCCCGAGATTCTGAGTGGCTGAAAGTTTGCTGTTGTAGAAAAAGTACACGTTGCGTGTTTTAGCTTGGAGTTTCGGTTACTGAGCATATGAGGAACAGTTTAACAAGCATGGATGGATCATGGCCCCTTGCACACACACCCTATTTTTCTCAATGGATTGACTCCGATCTCAGAAATGGACAAGAAGTCAAAAAAAAAGTTGGACTTCCACAGATCTATGGAAAACTCTCATGTCTCTGAGAGAACATCAGACACCACTCAAGCCATGTGGTGAGTTTCTGTGGCCATGAGCCAGCACACAGGTGTCTCACTGAATAGTGCTGAGGACCCCAGTGGCTGGAAAAGGTCAAGAACATGCTCACATATCCACCTGGCTGCTGGTTACTTTTGAGAGTTGGGGATGGACCAGTTTTCTAATGTGGTGGATGCAGTGGTGGGTGGCACCAGTGGATCCTCACAGATCTAAGCATAATTTTACAACAAACTGAAGGTCAGATGTTTTTCTTTTTAATGGGTTGGGAATATGGATGGGTATTGATAAGATTTTATTGATATCGATGCCATTATCGATTCCGCTTATTGATCCGATTCCTTTATCGATTCCTCTTGTGAATTTTCTGTGTACTAAAAGTAGGCTTTACAGGTTTTCTATGTCAACAACATTTTAAATTGGTCACTGGATCCTTGATCTCTGGACATAAATTAAAAATAAATAAAATCTGTAGTTTTTGTCAACAAATTTCCTTTCAGACATTTTGGCATGAATGTCTCTCTGTACCTCTGAGCTGAGCTCAGCCGGCTGCTGCACGTCAGCGCAGGACGTCTCATTTATTCGTGAAAAATTAAGATAAAGCAAAATAAAACAAAGAACTAACAAAGCAGGAGATCGAAGCACTGCTTCATTGGTTTAAGGTTCAAAGCAAAGCCGAGCTGCAGAAACGGTTGATTACAGACCCGCTGCAAGGTCTGTAATCAATGTTATTATATGGTATGTGATTTTGCCAACTTCTGATTGGCCCATTCGCCACTTTCTGAGCTGTACCACATGCCGAGTTGACCGCTGGTGGAGCCGAGTACATCTCGCGTGCAGCGTTGCGCTAGCCAATCGAGTGACGCCTTCTATCAATAACGAGCAATCAGATAATGCGATACAACGCCTACTTTGGCCGCTTTGAGTTGCGTCGTGCGTCGTCATGACGACGCCGTGTACATAATGCAGTAAAAACTAAGAAAAAAAAGAAAAGAAAAAAAAAAAACACTGCTGGCTGCAGCAGCTACTCGGCCTTCTCTCACAAATGTGTTTAAATACAGTCGATAAAAGTCCTGCTCACAGACTGATTGCCAGAGACAGGACATGTCAACGTTCAGTAAAAAGTCCGGACATCTCCAGTCCATTCACAGACGATTTGTTCGTGCGCGCACATGTGAACAATTAAAAGAAAAAAAAAAGGCTGCCTGCGCTCCTCGCTTTCCGCAAACTCTCTCATCACTGTGTTAAAGAAAGGACATAAGTCCTGCTCACAGACTGATTGCCAGAGACAGACGGTTCGTTCACGCGCGTGGGCACGTGTATCTCGTGGTCAAAGTAGGAAAGATAAACTATAACAGAACTCAGAGCACAGACCTGCAGCTCAGCAAAAGAACAAATATAAACTAGAAGAGAAATGCGAGAGTGCCTCGGACTGTCTGCAGCGCGCACCTGATGCAGATATTCCTGCGTCGTCATGACACCACAGGACGCTCGAGGCAGCCCGGTGTGAAAGGGGCTTTAGAGATTGTGCTCATGAAGTATTTTGGACCCGTTGGTGTTGAGATTGATTTTTCAGTTTTAGTATATTTGACAAACTCCCAATTTTCTTGTTTACCATATAATAAAACAGTTATAGACTTTTGATTTCCGTGTACCCATGATTATGCGGACCTGGTCAGGAACCTCATCCAGACCAGGTCCGCATAATCACAGGTACACCGAAATTAAAAGTCTATAATTGTATATAAAGAAATGATCATTTTCCCAACAAACACCCCCAAAAACAACGGGAACTCTGAAGGACCGATAAGGGAATCGTTAAGCAAAAAGGCTATTGATCGAATCATTTCTTAATGAAACCCAAAAGGAACCGGTTCTCGATATCATCCTGAGTTGGGAATGTTTCCACATTGGGCTCAAACCTTTAAAATGTCTGCTATCGTCCTTTAACAACTGCGCTAATGTCACAGAGTTGTAATTTAGCTAGCTAAATGTGGGTGTGGCCTCACCAGGTAAAAGTCCCCTGACTGAGCAGAGTCGCCTTCCAGAGTCTGCGTCCTCAGGCTCTCCACCAGCAGCAGGATCACAGCATGGTGAAAGGGGGCGGGGCTAACAGGGGAGCGAAGTAAAGCGCGGACAGGGAGAGTACAAGGAGTCAAAGGGGAGGACGGGAGGGGGAGGAAAAAGAGGGAGGGGACAGCCACACCCTTTGTTGGGTCCTTCCGTTTGGCGTGTCACAGGCAGGAAGGGGAGGGGCTGACGGTTGGTGCAACTCCTCCTCCTTTCCTGTTAGGGCCAGGTAGCCCCACCCGCTCTCACAAAAGCATCATCAGTCGTTTGCTGCCCTTGACAACACACCTGGAAAGGAAGACACGTAAACCTGTTCAGGAATGTAAACAATTTGAAAGCTACAGCAGGCAGAGTTTAAACCATTGTCTAGGCCCCCCAATACTGAAGGAGTTTGAGTTGTTAAAAATGCATTCATCATCAATATTATCACTACCGCTATGGAAGAAGATTTGCTGAACAATATGCTGCCTCAGAAAATATCACAATGCCATTATCAATGTCACTTTAAGACCATCTTATGCTGTTTATATGATGTTAACATCACATAAAAATCCAATAACATCCTTTCAAAGAGAAATGAACTTTCAATTCTCAAGAATCTTCAACATAGGAAATGAAATGTGGGGGAAAAAAACAAAACAAAAACCCATCTGAAATCAGTGAATCATATTTCCAAAGTGTGGTCTGGGCTCATGATCTGTCAGTGCCTGAGGTAATGGGCCATTTACTCTATATGATGGGCCTTTCTCAAATATCAATGGGCAGGTGGAATAAAATCTGCAATGAAAAAGAAGTCAAAGGAAACAAAAGGATCACTGCATTTCCAATTTGTGGTTATATCATTTTGTACAAGAGGATTTAAAGGGGAATTTCTTTTCTTTTTAACGCCGTCTGCATGCGTGAGCTTTTGAAAAGACCAGAAGTTACCTTTGACCGTGGCTGATCAAATCAAATAAAAACAAATCAAATCAATTTATATAGCGCCAAATCACAACAAACAGTTGCCTGGATTAGCAGCCAGAGAGAGATGAGCCAGTGATGTCACTGAGCCTCTCTACTCTGATTGGCTGTCATGGTGTCCGTCCCAGAACCCCTCACGCAAGGGGAATCCACTGATCTGAATACAACCCCTGGCAATAATTAGGGAATCACTGGCCTCGGAGGCTGTTCATTCAGTTGTTTCATTTTGTAGAAAAAAAGCAGATCACAGACATGACACAAAACTAAAGTCATTTCAAATGGCAACTTTCTGGCTTTAAGAAACACTATAAGAAATCAGGAAAAATAATTGTGGCAGTCAGTAACAGTTACTTTTTTAGACCAAGCAGAGGGAAAAAATATGGACTCACTCAATTCTGAGGAATAAATTATGGAATCACCCTGTAAATTTTCATCCCCAAAACTAACACCTGCATCAAATCAGATCTGCTCGTTAGTCTGCATCTAAAAAGGAGTGATCACACCTTGGAGAGCTGTTGCACCAAGTGGACTGACATGAATCATGGCTCCAACACGAGAGATGTCAATTGAAACAAAGGAGAGGATTATCAAACTCTTAAAAGAGGGTAAATCATCACGCAATGTTGCAAAAGATGTTGGTTGTTCACAGTCAGCTGTGTCTAAACTCTGGACCAAATACAAACAACATGGGAAGGATGTTAAAGGCAAACATACTGGTAGACCAAGGAAGACATCAATGCGTCAAGACAGAAAACTTAAAGCAATAATCAAAAATGCATAACAAAACAAATGAAGAACAAATGGGAGGAAACTGGAGTCAACATCAGTGACAGAACTGTAAGAAACGGGATTTACATACAGAAAAGCTAAACGAAAGCCATCATTAACACCTAAACAGAAAAAACAAGGTTACAATAGGCTAAGGAAAAGCAATCGTGGACTGGATGAAAGTCACATTCAGTGATGAATCTCGAATCTGCATTGGGCAAGGTGATGATGCTGGAACTTTTGTTTGCTGCTGTTCCAATGATATTTATAAAGATGACTGCCTGAAGGGAACATGTAAATTTCCATAGTCACTGATGATATGGGGCTGCATGTCAGGTAAAGGCATTGGGGAGATGGCTGTCATTACATCATCAATAAATGCACACGTTTACGTTGATATATTTTCTTATCCCATCAACAGATCTGGCAACAGCAATCAGAGAAAGTTGGAGCCAGATTGATGAAGAGTACTGTTTGTCACTCATTAAGTCCATGCCTCAGAGACTGCAAGCTGTTATAAAAGCCAGAGGTGGTGCAACAAAATACTAGTGATGTGTTGGAGTGTTCTTTTGTTTTTCATGATTCCATAATTTTTTCCTCAGAATTGAGTGATTCCATATTTTTTTTCCCTCTGCTTGGTCTAAAAAGTAACCGTTACTGACTGCCACAATGTTTTTTCCTGAATTCTTATAGTGTTTAAAGCCAGAAAGTTGCCATTTGAAATGACTTTAGTTTTGTGTCATGTCTGTGATCTGCTTTTTTTCTACAAAATTAAACAACTGAATGAACATCCTCCGAGGCCGGTGATTCCATAATTTTTGCCAGGGGTTGTATAACCCTGGATCTCTCATTGGTCCACACACTCCGTACAAACCGCTGAAGCAAATTGGCCACCATCTTACCACTCGTACGTTATGTGGACCGTACACAAACGGTTTATTAGAACGTCAACAATATGGCGTAATAACTGAGCTGATTCTCCCATTTTCTCATTTTTGTTCTCCGATAATGTAACCTTCATCCCTCCTAATCTATGTCTGCCATGATTAGCTGTTTCATTTATTTCCTTTCTTTTAGTACTTTGACACTTTCTCCCCTTCAATTCTCAATTGCTCACTGGGACAAATACTCCATTCTAAAAAAAATTATGATTCTTTAATCAACGTTTATACAAGTTTTATGTAATCATCAGCAAGCTTTTATATATATATAATATATATATATATATATATATATATATATATATATATATACACATTATATATATATACACACACACACACACACACATACATACACACACACACGAAAAGTATTAGAAAAGTATCTGACCTTATTATTTTTTCAAAAACCATATGGATTTGAATCATGTGTGATTGCATCAGCCAAGCTTGAACCTTCGTGCACATGCGTGAGTTTTTTCACGCCTGTCGGTTGCATCATTCGCCTATGAGCAGGCTTTGAGTGAGGAGTGGTCCACCCCTCTCGTCGTTTTTTTCATTGTTTCAGCGACGCGTGGAATTTCTCCGCTCCTTTTTCCATGACAAAAACTCCTGTAACAGTGGAATGTGCCATTCATTTCCAAACTGGACACTGTGTTTTATCCGGGACGTCCTCTCACTTGCACAGGAATTGCGGAAGACGTGGACATCAGCACTTTTTCGGCACACTGAGACAGACGTGCGGAGGAATTCCGCGCGTCGCGGTGGAGCCACATAGCGCAAAGCAACGTCGTGATGAAGCCTCACAGGACATGTTCTGGCATGTCCAGGCTCATCGGTTAGTCACACGACTGAAAACCCACCGACAGCCGTCTGAAAGCCATCTCAAAGCCGTCCTGTGAGACCAACACAGAGGTGGTTTTGTGCCTGGAAAGTGCCGAAAAAGTGCTGACGTAAACGCGTTCTGCCTTTTTTTGTGGAAGTCAGACGACGTCCCGGATCAACAAAGCCTTCACGTTGGAAATGATCTGGTTGATTCAGCCTGTCGATCGGCGCTCGGAGTGCGTCAAGCTCTCAGCAGCTGTGGGCGGTCTTTAAACCGGCTGGAGCACTCCTTAGTCTGTGTAATCCCCATAAAATCATCCCTGGAAGCCAACAGAATTTTCCGAATGGTGTCCACCTGGAGGTCTCTCACAGTTTCTGGAAAAAATTGATGCAGCAAAGCTCCAAATCGTTCAGACATTTATTCGCAATAAAAATCCGACGAGAGGGGTGGACCACTGCTCACACAAAGCCTGCTCACAGGCGAATGACACAACCGACAGGCATGAAAAAACTCACGCATGCGCACGAAGGTTCAAGCTTGGCTGATGCAATCACAAGTGATTCAAATCCATATGGTTTTTGAAAAAAATAAAAAGGTCCGATACTTTTCTGACAGACCTCGTATTCTGAATCCTCATGACATGGGGAACAAACTGGTACCATTTTTTTTAAAAGTTGAACTGAAAATTACCGCCAAAATAGCAGACTGTGGGTATGACCAGGCAGATTCAAATTTCCAGTCCTGTATGTGTGTTGGCCATCTCTGTTTATTTACTCCCTTTCTACAGCACACTCAGCAAAACACCACCATGCTTAGGCTGTGGGTATGACCAGGTAGATTCAAATTTCCAGCCCTGTATATGTGTTGTCCATCTCTGTTCATTTACTCCCTTTCTACAGCTACTTTATGTTCTCAACTGTTAAGCACCTGACTGTCCTGTACAACCCAGTTTGCCTTCTTGTCTGAATACATTCAGTTTATGTTTGTAAAACTGCTACGTAAAAACAGTGAAATACACCACTACCTCAATTCTGATTCACTGATATTCACATTTACTGTTACCTACCTTTTGTGTGTAATTTTGTTAGAAATTCCTTTGAAAAACAAAGTCTGCATGAAGGACTTCAAATGTGTCTTTTAACCAAGTATTTCCACTTAGTTTGGGGAGTCCACCTCTTACAGTTCTGCTGGACAAACTTTAGCCCATTAAATATTATATTTGTAAGACATCAGCATTATAAAAACAAATGTTGGGCAATTGTTTTGATTAAAATGACTGGCATTTGGCTTATGTCTAAAACAGGTTAACCCGGGCAGCGCCGGGTACCCCAGCTAGTATATATATTTTTGGAAGTGATCCACACAGTTGCGGCAGTGGGTGTATATAATTAAAGTGGCCATCTCACTGTGGTGTCTTTTTTTGTGGTCACAGAGAGCTGGGTGAACGCACAGAACTGCTGCATTTAATGACTCTGGAACACAGGTGAACAGTAGCCTGGCACATGGATGCGCACACCAGCCAGTGTATTCCCAAAGTAGTTATCCCCATCAGAATTTGTATCCCCTGGCGTAGGAGCACGCACTCACTCAGGGCAGTGTCTTTTTTTTTGGACTGCGTTTAAAAAATGTGACATCTTGAATGGATACTGTGAATTGAAAACCCACACTTTAAAGGGACCAAGTGTGGCTGCCTGAACGTGCACCAACGTCACCTTATCATGGCACTACATGGATCATATATGGTTTGACGTGGATCATAAGCAGCGACACGAGCCACTCGTGGCTGGACAGGCTCAAATGACAGGTTGCTCGTGGCTCACTAGAGGCACATGTGAGGTACAGAGAGGCACATAGAGGCTTCTTCACAGTGGATACGTGACAGATTAAAACATGGATCATTCTTCAAATAATCGCTGACACACATGCATGTCTCATTATTCAAATGCAGAGACCGAATGACTCGCACAGTCACAGAGCTCCGATACAGAAAAAGCTTTATTTATCGGAAACATTACGTTTTCATTGAATAAAGAATTTTCTGTATCGGAGCGCTGTGGCTGTGCGAATCATTCGATCTCTATCTTTGGTATAATTTTTTTATGGTCTTGCAAACGTTTTTACGTGTTTTAGATGTGCATGTCTTTATTGCATTACTTATTATTCAAATGTGACAAGATGTCAAATTATTTAAACGCAGTCCAAAAATGGATGCTCCAGTACAGTCCGGCAAGTGTGTACATCCGTGCGCCAGGCTGCTGTTCATCCATGTTCCACAGCCATTAAATGCACCAGAACAGCTAGAACCGAACCACGGGTTCCTGGACAGTTGCCTGACAGTTGTGTTGACAGTTGTGCTTCCTCTTGCTGGCTTTATTTCTTCCTCATTTTGACACCATGATCCAACTTTTAACTTTGTGTCTGTCCATTAATGTCTGCAAAATCGCTGTTCTGGGAGCATTTGTTCTGCGTTCCTGGACAGTCGCCTCTGCGATCCTCGCTGTCTTTATTTCTTCCGCGGCCTTAAACACACATTTGACACCATGATCCAACTTTTAACTTTGTGTCTGTCCGTTATTGACTGCAAAATCACTCTTTTGTGAGCTGGCATTTTGCGTGAATGCTCTTCTTGAGTGCGAGTCATTGCGCCAGTGCACTCCTCATCTGATCCATTAACAAGATGTTACATCCATCATAAACACACTTTTATGGCAGCTTATAAGGAAGGAATGAACATGCAACTGTTTTACCAAGCTATTAAAATAAAAATAAAAATAGTTACCTTTTAAGTTGTTCCAAAATATGTTCTCCACCTCATGAAGCAGGAGAGAGAGAGAGAGAGGAACAAAAAGGGTCCAGATGAAACTGTTCTCTGTGATTCCAGAAGTGATTAGAGGTGTTTTCAGCATCCAAGCTCTGACAGAAAATGATTAATCCGCTACAAAATAATTATTTTATATACAGCGTCCAGCGCACAAAGCAGGTGGGATTGTGCTCAAGAGGGCGGAGCCAAAATAGCCTGTCCTGACCTCATAGCTGCCAGGTGCTCGAATAATGGGCTTTTAATAGGCTCGTCCTCACCACAAACATGCGTCTAAAATCCTCGTTTTTCCTCATAGTATCTCGTACACAAACTGCCCCACGCTGTTGTTGCTAAATTTTGAACTTCTTGAAATTAGCGCCACGCTCAGAGATGCGCGTCGTTAGCCGAATATTCTGCCTCTAAGAGCCTCTCAGAGCCACTATTTTCCCACTATAGTTGAATACCTTTCGTACAAAAAAAAAAAAACATGCTACATTTTCACCGTTCATTATCTGGTGAGACTTGGGCTTTAGCTTCTAGCACCGCCCAGTGGCTCAGAATGCGACCAGCAGGCCGGTGTTGTACCAAATTCAGCCCCCCTGCTGTGAAAAGCACCCCCTTCACAGGAACGCACATTTGAGGCTCGTTGCCTTAAACTCACAGATAACCACACTGATACACAGTTTGCACCGAGAAAAACATGCCCAAATCACTATGATTCTTATTCTATGCCAGATTCTCTCCAGATATGTGGAAGTGAAGAGAATATGTTTAGATCAGTGATGAAAGAGGGCCTGGTGCATTTTCAGGTCTATTTACCCACCAAATAAAAAAAAAAATACAATCTTTTACACGTCTGTCTTTTCACACAACTAGTATTGTGCTACCAGCCCATCCATCCATCCATCCACTTTCTTCCGCTTTATCCGGAGTCGGGTCGCGGGGGCAGCAGCTCAAGCAAAGCCGCCCAGACCTCCCGATCCACACACATCTCCCCCGGCTGCTCCGGGGGAACCCCAAGGCATTCCCAAGCCAGCCGAGAGATGTAGTCCCTCCAGCATGTCCTGGGTCTTCCCAGGGGCCTCCTTCCAATGGGACGTGCCCGGAACACCTCTCCAGCGAGGCGTCCAGGGGGCATCCGGAAAAGATGCCCGAGCCACCTCAACTGACTCCTTTCGACGTGGAGGAGCAGCAGCTCGACTCCGAGCTCCTCCCGAGTCACTGAGCTCCTCACCCTATCTCTAAGGGAGCACCCAGCCACCCTGCGGAGGAAACTCATCTCGGCCGCTTGTACTCACGATCTCGTTCTTTCGGTCATGAGCCAAATCTCATGACCATAGGTGAGGATCGGAACGTAGATCGATGGGTAAATCGAGAGCTTTGCCCCCCTACTCAACCCACGACGGTCCGATACAGCAACCGCATCACTGCAGATACTGCACCGATCCGTCTATCGATCTCACGCTCCATCCGTCCCTCACTCATGAACAAGATCCCGAACAAGAACCATGGCCTCGGATTAGGAGGTGCTGATTTTCATCCCGGACAGTTCACACTCGGCTGCAAACCACCCCAGTGCACGCTGAAGGTCCTGATTTGACGAAGCCAACAGAACCACATCGTCCGCAAACAGCAGAGACGAAATTCTGTGGTTCCAAAACCAGACCCCTCTACACCCTGGCTGCGCCTAGAAATTCTGTCCATAAAAATAATGAACAGAACCAGTGACAATGGGCAGCCCTGGCAGAGGCCAACGTGCACTGGAAACAGGTTTGACTTACTACCGGCAATGCGAACCAAGCTCCTGCTGCAGTCGTACAGGGACCGGATAGCCCTTAGCAAAGGACCCTGGACCCCGTACTCCCGGAGCACCCCCCACAGGGTGCCCCGAGGGACACGGTCGAACGCCTTCTCCAGATCCACAAAACACATGTGGACTGGTTGGGTGAACTCCAACGAACCCTCGAGCACCCAATGAAGCGTGTAGAGCTGGTCCAGTGTGCCGCGATCAGGACGAAAACCACACTGCTCCTCCTGAATCCGAGGTTCGACCATCGGTCGAATTCTCCTTTCCAGTACTCTGGAATAGACCTTACCGGGGAGGCTGAGGAGTGTGATCCCCCTATAGCTGGAACACACCCTCCGGTCCCCCTTCTTAAACAGAGGGACCACCACCCCGGTCTGCCAATCCAGAGGCACTGTTCCCAATCGCCACGTGATGTTGCAGAGGCGTGTCAGCCAAGACAGTCCCACAACATCCAGAGACTTAAGGTACTCAGGACAGATTTCATCCACCCCAGGAGCCTTGCCACCGAGGAGCTTTCTGACCACCTCGGTGACTTCGGCCTGGGTAATGGATGAGTCCGCCTCTGAGTCCCCAGTCTCTGCTTCCTCTTCAGAAGACGTGACGATGGGATTGAGGAGATCCTCGAAGTATTCCTTCCACCACCCAACAACATCCCCAGTCAGGGTCAACAGCTCCCCACCCGCACCATAAACAGTGCTGGTGGAGAGCTGCTTCCGCCTCCTGAGGCGTCGGACGGTTTGCCAGAATCTCTTCGAGGCCGACCGATAGTCCTTCTCCATGGCCTCCCCGAACTCCTCCCAGACCCGAGTTTTTGCCTCTGCGACCGCACGGGCTGCGGCACGCTTGGCCTGCCGGTACCTGTCAGCTGCATACATTGTGGCTCAGAAACATACACAATAAAGGAAATGACAATTCAAAGAACTCAAAAATAATAATTCTCAATATCAATTCAAATGGAACAATAGAAGTATCTACAGCACATTAATGCATCAGATTGTTAAACCTTCACTCATTTCTGAGTTTCTTAGTTTTGGTAGGAGCTTTGGCGCTACTGATAATCTTTCTTTTCAAATTCTTGTCCATCTTATGTACAGATGTTGGGGTTTCCAGTCGTTTTCCTCACAATAACCCCAGTTACTGCCTGCGTTCATCTCTCTTCTTTGGCTTTTGCCCATTTCTTTTTAAAATTATAAATATTGGTTATATTGAAAGGTACTAAATTCATTTATTCACTTTTCATTTCATGTATAAAAAAAGAGGGGAGGGCTCTAGGAAAATCACTGCTTATCTGTCTAGACCCCAACTTAAATATTATAAAAAGTACATTAATGCCAACATTTATTTTATTATGCATAATGCAAGTGATAATCAAATAAAAACAACTTCTTTCCTCACTGTTTGTTTTCCTGAGAGTTAAACTCTTGCCTGTATGCTAGCAGCATTAGCATTGTTAGCAGCTTCGATAGCTTCAACCAATAGAGCCACTTAATATATGATTAATGGAAAAATACAGAGCTCACAACTTTTAATGTCCACAACATTAAAAGGAGAACCACCGCACAGTCCCCAAAATACGATTTAATAAACATCCCAACCCAAACAAAAAAGTAACCCCTTCATTGGATTTTATTGTTGACTTGCAAACCAACACATACATTACCGCCACAAACTGTTGTGGCATGGAACATGAATGGATTCTGACATATGTTGTCAAAAATAACTTAGAAACGTTTACCACGTAAGTAAAAAAGCCGTATTTCTGAGAATTTCTGGAAAGCTTTCATCACTGTTATATTTACTAGGACTTGGCTGCTTTTTCTTCATTTGGAACGGATGGTCTGCTATTTTCATATTTACTTTTGTGATGTTTCATCATACATCCAAACAACCAACTGTATTTATTAAGCATTTAAAAACAACGAAAGTGGACCAACGTGCTGTACAGCGAACAAAAATCCCCATAAAGGACATAGTTCAGATGAAAGTGAAAACAAAATACAACTAAAATAATTAAAAGCCATAAAACATGAATAAAAATAACAACCATATGATAAAATCAAATTAAAGGCTGAAGTCAACGTCTCAAATGTCAAAGGTCAAGGAAAAGAGATGGTTTCTTTAGAGATTTAAAAGCAGACAGATGAGGTCCGTCTAATCTGCTGAGGCAGGTCGATACATCATTTTGGAGCCGCAGCAGCGAATGTTCGATCCCCGCTAAGCTTCCGCTTAGTTTTCGGCACACGCAGGACTAGCTGATCCACTGACCTGAGAGAGCAGGTATAAGGTCAGACAGGTGGGGGGGTGCACTCAAGGATTTAAAAATAAAAGAATTTTAAAATGAATCCGAAACGGTTTGGGCAGCCAGCGGAGTGAGGCTAAAACAGAGGAAATGTGCTCGTATTTACGTGTACCAATTAAAAGACAGACAGCAGAGTCTTGTACCATCTGAAGACGGGTAACACATGATGGTGTTTGAATATTTGTTAAAACGATTTTAATTTCCATTCCATTCCATGCAGCTTGAATCACTGGAAGGTTTGAGGAAACAGTTGGAATCAGACTCGGTGTCCATTCCTTCTGTCTGTAAATGTTGAACATTTATTCAATACCCGAATCATCATCATCATAATTATTATGATGACTATTGTGATGATAAAAATGTCCACAAATCAGTGGTTGCTGTTCCATCTTACTTCATCTCCAAATACAACACAAAAGTGAAAAAAAAAGTGTATTTTTGGAAGTATGTGTTAAATACAGTGAGGAAACTAAGGATTTGAACACCCTGCGATTTTGCAAGTTCTCCCACTTAGAAATCATGGAGGGGTCTGAAATTTTCATCTTAGGTGCATGTCCACTGTGAGAGACATAATCTAAAAAAAAAAAAATCTGGAAATCACAATGTATGATTTTTTTTAATACTTTATTTGTATGTTACTGCTGCAAATAAGTATTTGAACACCTGTGAAAATCAATGTTAATATTTGGTACAGTAGCCTTTGTTTGCAATTACAGAGGTCAAACGGTTCCTGTAGTTCTTGACCAAGTTTGCACACACTGCAGCAGGGATTTTGGTCCACTCCTCCATACAGATCTTCTCTAGATCTTTCAGGTTTGGAGTTTCAGCTCCCTCCAAAGATTTTCTATTGAGTTCAGGTCTGGAGACTGGCCAGGCCACTCCAGGACCTTGAAATGTTTCTTACGGAGCCCCTCCTTAGTTGCCCTGCCTGTGTGTTTGGGGTCATTGTCATGCTGGAAGACCCAGCCATGACCCATCTTCAATGTTCTGACTGAGGGAAGGAGGTTGTTTGCCAAAGTCTCGCAGTACATGACCCCATCCATCCTCCCTCCAATACGGTGCAGTCGTCCTGTCCCCTTTGCAGAAGAGCACCCCCAGAGTATGATGTTTCCACCCCCATGCTTCATGATTGGGTTGGTTTTCTTGAGGTTGTTCTCATCCTCTAAACATGGTGAGTGGAGTTAATTCCAAAAAGCTCTATTCTGGTCTCATCTGACCACATGACCTTCTCCCGTGCCTCCTCTGGATCATCCAGATGGTCACTGGTGGACTTGAAACGGGCCTGGACATGTGCTGGCTTGAGCAGGGGGACCTTGCTGCCATGCAGGATTTTAAACGACGACAGCATCATGTGTTACTAATGTAATCTTTGTGACTGTGGTCCCAGCTCTCTTCAGGTCATTGACCAGGCCCTCCTGTGTAGTTCTGAGCTTTCTCAGAATAATCCTTACCCCACAAAGTGAGATCTTGCATGGAATCCCAGACCTAGGGAGATTGACAGTCATCTTGTGTTTCTTCCACTTTCTAATAAATAATCATAACAGTTGTTGTCTTCTACCAAGCTGCTTGCGTGTTGCCCTGTAGTCCATCCCAGCCTTGTGCAGGTCTACAGTTTTGTCCCTGGTGTCCTTATGCCGCGTTCACACCGGGCGCGATCAGACGCTACAAGTTCGCGGGGGTCACGTCGCGACGGACGCGCCTCCTTCGCGCGGTGTGTCACTCTGCTTTTGCTGCGAAAATTCGTCCCGGTGCGTCATCAAATAGGAGGAGCTTCCATTCCACTCGCCGGCTCCGGTTGTCAGTCAAGTTAACATGACGGACCTTGATCACACGGAGCGAGTTGTTGTGGAAAGCTGACAAACGTCATGAGACGTTCCCAATTCAGGGAGTATCATTATTTGCTGCAGGAGCTGCGTCTGGATGACGGCCGCTTTCAGTGGTCCTTCCGCCTCTGCAGGACCCAGTTTGAGGACCGCCTGTCCCGTTCACGTGCGCACATGTAAACAATCAAAAAAAAGAAGAAAGAAACTCCGCTGCTTGCTGCGGGGGCTGCTCCTCGCTCTTTCCCAAAAAACTCTGTCATAATTGTGTTTAGAAACCAGTCACCATTTGTTTTATTATACATCTGTGTAGTTAACAAAATATTCTCCACAGACGATTCGCTCGCACGCACGTAAAAAAAATACTCTGCTGCTTGCTGCGGGGCTGCTCCTCGCTCTTTCCCAAAAAACTGTCATAATTGTGTTTAGAAACCAGTCACCATTTGTTTTATTATACATCTGTGTAGTTAATAAGTAAAATAATCCCGCGGAGAGGCTCAGGCATATTTGAATGGAGAATTGTGACTCCCTCGAATGAAAGGGATCGCTGAAGATACGCTTGACTAATAATTTGCATTTAAAAGGGAAAACATTTTTCTTTCTTTTTTTTTCTCTGTATGATGTGTGTGATTGTGTTCTCAATATGTTGAAAATTCAATAAAAAGTATTTAAAAAAAAATAATAATAATAATCCCCATGGACAATTCGCGCGCGCACACGTAAGATAAAAAGAAAAAGAAACTCCGCTCCCCGCTGCTGTGGGGCTGCTGCTCGCTCCAAAAACTCTGTCATAATTGTGAAATAAAGGACAAAAGACATAAGTCCTGTTCACAGGCTGCTACCAGATACAGGACATGTTCACATCTTCAGTCAAACTCCAGACATCTCCACGTCACTACATATTCAGTCCCTGATTGGTCATCGCGGCACGACGAGAGGAAAAAGTTCAGATTTTTCAACTTGGGGAGGAGGACAACGTGACATGATGCGACGCAATATTGTGCCGCAAATGCGCCAATCGCTTCACTCGCGTCCATCACGTCGGATTGTGATTGATTGAGTGTGTGAACAGGTGTCTTTTATACAGGTAACAAGTTAAAACAGGTGCAATTAATACAGGTAAAGAGTGCAGAATAAGAAGGCTTCTTAAAGAAAAATTAACAGGTCTGTGTGAGCCAGAATTCTTGCTGGTTGGTAGGTGTTCAAATACTTATTTGCAGCAGTAACATACAAAAAATTAATATAAAAAAAAAAAAAAAAAAAAAAAAAAAAAACATACCTTGTGATTTTCGGATTTTTTTTTAATTTTTTTTTTTTTTTTTATTAGATTGTGTCTCACAGTGGACATGCACCTAAGATGAAAATTTCAGACCCCTCCACGATTTCTAAGTGGGAAAACTTGCAAAATCGCAGGGTGTTCAAATACATATTTTCCTCACTGTATATTTTCTGTCCACACAGTTACATATGGAAACAGATTAATTGGGGGGAAGAGGGAGAGTACTGATTGGGCAGTTTATTTTTTACAACCCCAATTCCAATGAAGTTGGGACGTTGTGTGAAACGTAAATAAAAACAGAATCCAATGATTTGCAAATCCTCTTCAACCTATATTCAACTGAATACACCACAAAGACAAGATATTTAATGTTCAAACTGATAAACTTTATTGTTTCTGTGCAAATATTAGCTCATTTTGAAATGGATGCCTGCAACACGTTTCAAAAAAGTTGGGACAGTGGCAACAAAATACTGGGAAAGGTGATGAATGCTCAAAGAACAGCTAATTGGAAACAGGTGAGTGTCATGATTGGGTATAAAAGGAGCATCCCCAAAAGTCTCAGCCGTTCACAAGCAAAGATAGGGCGAGGATCACCACTTTGTGAACTGCGTGAAAAAAATAGTCCAACAGTTTAAGAACAATGTTTCTCAATGTACAATTGCAAGGAATTTAGGGATTCCATCATCTACAGTCCATAATATAATCAGAAGATTCAGAGAATCTGGAGAACTTTCTACACATAAGCAGCAAGGCTGAAAACCAACACTGAATGCCCGTGACCTTCGATCCCTGCATTAAAAACCGACATCACTGTGTAAAGGATCTTACTGCGTGGGCTCAGGAACACTTCAGAAAACCATTGTCAGTTAACACAGTTTGTCGCTACATCTACAAGTGCAAGCTAAAACTCTAACATGTAAAGTGAAAGCCATACATCAACAACATCCAGAAACACCGCCACCTTCTCTGGGCCCGAACTCATTTGAAAAGGACAGACGCAAAGTGGAAAAGTGTGCTGTGGTCTGATGAGTCCACATTTCAAATTGTTTTTGGAAATCATGGACGTCGTGTCCTCTGGACAAAAGAGGAAAAAGACCATCCAGATTGTTATCAGTGCAAAGTTCAAAAGCCAGCATCTGTGATGGTATGGGGGTGTGTTAGTGCCCATGGCACGGACAACTTATACATCTGTGATGGCACCATCAATGCTGAAAGGTACAGCCAGGTTTTGGAGCAACACATGCTGCCATCTAAGCAACGTCTTTTTCAGGGAGATGTCCCTGCTTATTTCAGCAAGACAATGCCAAGCCACATTCTGCACATGTTACAACAGCGTGGCTTCATAGTTCGGGATTGGTATTAATAAGATTTAATCGATATCGATGCCATTATTGATTCCCTTATCGATACCTCTTGTGAATTTTCTGTGTACTAAAAGTCGGCTTTACAGGTTTTACTATGTCAACAACATTTTATTGAGTCTTAAAGTAAATAAATATGAAATTGGTCAGTGGATCCTTCAACTCTGGACATAAATATAAAATAAACAAAATCTGTAGTTTTTCTCAAAAGTATTTCCATTCAGTCATTATTGGCATGAATGTCTTTCCATACATCTGAGCTGAGCTCTTGCAGCTGGCTGTGCTGACGTGCTGTGCTGCTTTTCAGAAGCGGCAAGAACCAACGAGCCAGCACATCGAAGCATTGCTTCATTGGTTCACGCTTCAAAGTAGAGTCGCGCTGCAGAAACGGTTGATTACAGAGCTGCTGCACGGTCTGCAATCAACATAGAGGAATCATTTTCCCGACAAACAACCTCAAAAACAACAGCTGCTCTGAAGGACCGATAAGGGAATCGTTAAGCAAAAAGGCTCTTGATATCGATGGATCAAATCGTTTCTTAACGATACCCAAAAAGAACCCATTTTCGATACCCAACCCTATTCGTAGTAAAACAGTGCGGATACTAGACTGGCCTGCCTGCAGTCCAGACCTGTCGCCCATTGAAAATGTGTGGCGCATTATGAAGCACAAAATATGACAACGGAGACCCCGGACTGTGAACAACTGAAGTCGTACATCAAGCAAGAATGAGAAAGAATTTCACCTTCAAAGCTTCAACAATTGGTGTCCTCAGTTCCCAAACGCTTATTGAGTGTTGTTAGAAGGTGATGTAACACAGTGGTAAACATACCACTGTCCCAGCTTTTTTGAAACGTGTTGCAGGCATCCATTTCAAAATGAGCAAATATTTACACAAAAACAATAAAGTTTATCAGTTTGAACATTAAATATCTTGTCTTTGTGGTGTATTAAAAAAAATATAGGTTGAAGAGGATTTGAAAATCATTGTATTCTGTTTTTATTTACATTTTACACAACGTCCTAACTTCATTGGAATTGGGGTTGTATGATCAGCACGGTGGATTCGCAGTTAGCACTGTTGCCTCACAGCAAGAAAGTCATGGGATCGATTCCCACCTGTGTCCTTTCTGTGTGGAGTTTGTGTGTTCTCCTCGTGTTTCTGTGGGTTCCCTCCAGGTGCTCCGGCTTCCTCCCACATCTAAAGACATACAGGTTCGGTGGCCTGGAAACTTTAAATTGTCCGTTGTTGTGACTGTGTTTGTGTGTTTGTATGTGTCCCTGTGACAGACTGGTGTCCCGTACAGGGTGAACCCACCTCATGCCGTGTGACAGCTGGGATAGGCTACTGCCCCCCACCCTAACCCTTATATGGTGTAAGTGGGTACAGAAAATGGACAGATGGAGTTTTGCTTCCAATAGGAGACTGGCTTGCCGCAAAATGAACCCCACAAAGAAATAAACTGCCCAATCAGTACTCTCCCTCTTCCACCCAATTAATCTGTTTCCATATGTAACTGTGTGGACAGAAAATATATTTAACACATACTTCCAAAAATACACATTTTTTTCCACTTTTGTGTTGTATTTGGAGATGAAGTAAGATGGAACAGCAACCACTGATTTGTGGACATTTTTATCATCACAATAGTCATCATCATCATAATTATTATTATGATGATGATTCGGGTATTCTGAATAAATGTTCAACATTTACAGACAGAAGGAATGGACACTGAGTCTGATTCCAACAAGGTCCTCAAACCTTCCAGTGATTCAAGCTACATATCCATTCAAAACGTCAATCAATAAAATTAAAATAATTTTAACAAATAAATACTCAAACACCATCATGTGTAATGAGACCTCATAAAATAAATATGAAAACAGCAGATGCTTCGTTCTTACTGAACAAAAGCAGCCAAGTGCTCATAAATATGAACATATTCTCTTCACTTCAAAGTACGTGGACAGAACGTGACAAAGAATCTTATTGATTTGTGCACATTTTGTCCGCTCAAACAGCGTATCTGTGCAGTTAACTGAGTTTTTGCGTATCTGTGCAGTTAACTGAGTTTTTGCGTATGTGTGCAGTTAACTCTGAGTCTATGAGCTTCCAATACGTGTGCCATGAAGGGGGCACTTTTCACAGCAGGAGAGCTGAATCAGGTGTTGCAGACTGAACCCCAGTAGCACGTCTGAGACAGTCTCTTCAACCAAAGAGATCAAATGGATGAATGTGATTATTAACCATCAAATGACAGAATAAAATCTGTTAAATCGTTCTAAAGTCAGTTTTAAGCAGAAACAAGGCAGTTTTAAGCAGAAACAAGGCTATACTGGGTGACGCATGAAATGACCAACGCGCAGTGAACGCATCAGCTAAACAGCTCATTTAGCTGCAGCACTTGGCTTCCTCCGTCTTTTATGATGAAATAATGCTGAATTTATGTGGAAATGATTGTTGTACAAAAGCTTCAGATATCTGTCGCTGAGACAGATGATAACTGGAGGCAGCTTGAAGCAGAAACGAGGTGATAATCAGTGAACCGCGGCTGATGCACGCGCAGTGAAGACAGGGCGGACCGATTTTCAGGGCGGACCGTTCCGTCTGCGATACCGGCAGCACACCGTGCTCTCAGCTCCACCAGCTCAGACGTTCGTCGGCCGGTGTCATGTCAAAAACAAACCCCGGTCCGTGCCAGAGGCCGGTGCCGCTGCAGCGCCCCCATCCGGCCGGCCGCCTCTGTAAACATCAAACAGCGACCGCTGGATGCTGTATCCCAAAGCTAAGCTAATTAGCATTAACCAGCAGCATCCTCCGGTGATTTTCACAAACAAACCTCCGATCCGCTGGCTTTTCACGTCCGAGCAGCTAAAATCCAAAAAGAACCCGAACCGGCGAACACAAACGAATGACGGCCGTTATTATCTTTAAAAACAAACGGCCCCGCATCCTTTCAGCTCGCGCTAAATTAGCCTAGCACACAGAGCCGATCCACAAACAAACCCCCACCAGCCGAGGCCGCTCTCCGGGCTCCGTTTCACGGCCGCTGCCTTCACCGGGAGCACGCTCACCTTGTCGCGGAGACGGGCTGGACCGGCTCCGGGGATGAACCGGGCTGGTCTCCGGATCCAGAGCCGAACACCGTCAGCGCTCCGCGTGCGGCTGCGGGTCACCGCACACAGCGCGCGCGGCCGCGACAACACACCAAGTCGATCATCAGCGTGCACGCGCCCGGGAACGGCGTGCATTCATAAATAACAGTTACGGTACCGACGAGGAGCAGGGAGCGGAGCTACAACATATGACCAAAAAACAAAAAAAAAAAACAAATTAGGATGGAAAAATAAAATAAAATTCAAAAGAGTAGAACTGAAAGTAAATTCACAGTGTTCAGAGAAAGAAGTGAAAGTACTCCTTTAAATACTGTGAAGTTAAAGCCCCTTTGTGACTGAAAGGCGGCTTCAGCCTGACCCCGCCCCCAATCACTGACCATTCCAAACCACTGACCCTTACAAACCACTGACCCCGCCCCCAACCACTGATCATTCCAAACCACTGACCCCGCCCCCAACCACTGACCCCACCTCCAGCCGCTGACCCCATCCCAAACGTCACCTGTTTCAGTGGCCCCGTTTCCATGCACACTAAAAACCTGATTGCTATCTGATCAAGTGTTCATGGAAACAGCAAAATCCAATATTTATCAGATAACGTCCCTTATCTGATTATGAAATGGTAAATAAATGGTAATAAATGGTAAATGGACTGCATTTATATGGCTCTTTTCTATCTGCATCATACACTCAAAGAGCTTTACAATAGTAAGTAAGTAAGTAAATTTTATTTATATAGCACCTTTCACAGACAAGAGCCACAAGGTCCTTCACAACATAAAAGCACAGTACACCACACAATACATCAGACAATGGCCGAGACATTTAAAAACATAACATAGGATAGCAAAGCAGCCCAATAATGCCTCACATTCACCCTGAGGTGAGGCTGCTGCAATACAAGGTGCTCACTACACACCGGGAGCATTGCCCAATTTCGTTCTTTTACATTTACGCATGTGTAAAAGCAGTTGCCACTCACATTTCCAGATGCACAGTTGTCTCGTCTGAGCTCATGATCTTCATCAGATCACAAAGTTCTGAAAATCCATTGTGTTCAAAATAACTGACCAGGATGTACAGCGTTCTAAAGAGCAAATTTCTGGGTGATCTATGCAGTTCATAGAGATAAAGTATAGGTCCTTTTTATTTTTTTCAAAAACTATATGGATTTCATTCATATGTTTTTACGTCAGACATGCTTGAACCCTCGTGCGCATGCGTGAGTTTTTCCACGCCTGTCGGTGACGTCATTCGCCTGTGAGCACTCCTTGTGGGAGGAGTCGTCCAGCCCCTCGTCGGAATTCCTTTGTCTGAGAAGTTGCTGAGAGACTGGCGCATTGTTTGATCAAAATTTTTTCTAAACCTGTGAGACACATCGAAGTGGACACGGTTCGAAAAATTAAGCTGGTTTTCAGTGAAAATTTTAACGGCTGATGAGAGATTTTGAGGTGAGACTGTCGCTTTAAGGACTTTTCACGGTGCGAGACGTCGCTCAGCGCTCTCAGGCGGCGTCATCAGCCTGTTTAAGCTGAAAACCTCCACATTTCAGGCTCTATTGATCCAGGACGTCGTGAGAGAACAGAGAAGTTTCAGAAGAAGTCGGTTTCAGCATTTTATCCGGATATTCCACTGTTAAAGGAGATTTTTTTAATGAAAGACGTGCAGACGGATCCGCTCGTCGGGACGCAGCCGACGCGGTGCGCCGGCACAGGAAAAACACCTCCGTGTTGATAACCATTTGTAAAATCCAGGCGGCTTTTGATGGCTTTCAGTGGAGTGAGTATATGAGAAATTGTTTAACAGGCAGGACATGTTCCAACTTGTCCTTAAGGCTTTCAACAGAGGTGTTTTTCCTGTGGCGGAGCGTCGCGGCAGCTGCGTCCCGACGCGCGGACCCGTCCGCACGTCTTTCATTAAAAAAATCTCCTTTAACAGTGGAATATCTGGATAAAATGCTGAAACCGACTTCTTCTGAAACTTCTCTGTTCTCTCACGACGTCCTGGATCAATAGAGCCTGAAATGTGGAGGTTTTCAGCTTGAACAGGCTGATGACGCCGCCTGAGAGCGCTGCACGACGTCTCGCTCCGTGAAAAGTCCTTAAAGCGACAGAATCACCTCAAAATCTCTCATCAGCCGTTAAAATTTTCACTGAAAACCAGCTTAATTTTTCGAACCGTGTCCACTTCGATGTGTCTCACAGGTTTAGAAAAAATTTTGATCAAACAACGCACCAGTCTCTCAGCAACTTCTCAGACAAAGGAATTCCGACGAGGGGCTGGACGACTCCTCCCACAAGGAGTGCTCACAGGCGAATGACGTCACCGACAGGCGTGGAAAAACTCACGCATGCGCACGAGGGTTCAAGCATGTCTGACGTAAAAACATATGAATGAAATCCATATAGTTTTTGAAAAAAATAAAAAGGACCGTTACTTTATTGACAGCCCTCGTATGCTGGATTTGAGCGGAGTTTGCTGTGGTCTAAAAGCATGATGTCATATTTCCCCACTGTTCCTGCACAAGAACATCAACTCTGCACACCTCCTCACTGACAGAGCATGTGCACGCTGGCGTACGTCCATCTCCATGTCCATGTGCAGATGTATCAAAAGGGAATTGAGCGTGAAATGTGAGGTGCATCACGCAAAAATCCTGGTTGGCGTACGCACGTTTCTACAGCTATTAGACCACTGTGGACATGTACAGGTGACACAAGGAACCGTTCATAGTGTGAAACCAAGAAGTCATCAGATTGATGTGCACATTAGAGACACACTGATGAACAATTAACGCACCCATGTGTTTGCATTTATATGGATGAATATGAAAACATGCACAGAGTGATGCGTAAAATGGCACCAACAGTGGCTGCGAATGCTGCAATCTGACATGAGCGTGTATTCAGGGAATGAGAGGATTTACTTCCAAATGACAATAACTGGCTCATAAACCAATTTCGATCACCAAGGCCACTGTTACTAGAGTTGCGCACATAACTGCAGCGGCCCAGAGCGCAATACGGCGAGTAGCCAGGGGTCATCTGTGCCCACACAGGTGCTGACCACACTGGGCATCCTGGCATCAGGGGCATTCCAACGGGAGCTGGCAGGTCAGTCAGGAGTGTGCCAGTCAACCTTGAGCCGAGTCACAATCATCCAAATGTCATCAGGTACATTCCAACATTACAGCGCATTTTGCAGCGAGAGCCGGTTTCCTGAATGTAATCAGACCAACTGACTGCACACATGTTGCTACGTATAAAGGCACCGTCACATGATGAGTTTGTTTCTGTTAATAGGAAACATTTTCATTCCATCCATCCATCTTCTACCGCTTAGTCCAATTAAGGGTCACGGGGGGCTGGAGCCTATCCCAGCAGCCGTAGGGCGCGAGGTGGGGTACACCCAGGACAGGACACCAGTCTGTCGCAGGGCCACAAACAGACAAACAAACACAGACACACCCACACACACACCTAAGGGCAATTTTAAAGATTCCAATCCACCTAACCTGCATGTCTTTGGGTGTGGGAGGAAACCGGAGCACCCGGAGGAAACCCACACAAGCACGGGGAGAACATTTCATAGCCTTAAGAGTGTGCATATCATGAATGCTTGGTCTTGTTGGATTTGTGAGAATCTACTGAATCTACTGGTACCTTGTTTCCCATGTAACAATAAGAAATATACTCAAAACCTGGATTAATCTTTTTTGTCACATAGCACTACTATTATTCTGAACACTACTGTATGAGTACATATGCATACATAAACATGATTGGAATTGAAAAAGACAGGAGCATCTTAGTGGAATTTAGATGTGATAAGGTGACATTAGTGCTGGGATTTATAAACAAGTTGTTATTGCATGTGATTTGTGGACATATTATTGCATGTGGTTATTTCACAGTATTATTGTACAGCCTGACAGCAGCAGGGAGGAACGACCTGTGGTATCGTTCCTTCTTGCACTGAGGGTGCCTCAGTCTGTCACTGAACGAGCTGGTCAGCTCCACTACAGTCCGGTGCAGAGGGTGAGAGTAGTTGTCCATGATGGATTTGAACTTGGCTAACACCATCCTCTCAGCCACCTCCTCCAGAGAGTCCAGAGGACAGCCCAGGACAGAGCTGGACTTCCTGACCAGCTTATTCAGTCTCTTTCTCTCCCGCTCTGTGCTGCCCGGGGCCCAACAGACGACAGCATAGAGGAGAGCAGAGGCTACAACAGAGTTATAGAAGGTCTTAAGCAGAGGCCTGCTCATTCCAAAGGATCTCAGTCTCCTCAGGAGATGGAGGCGACTCTGGCCTTTCTTGTACAGGGCGTCAGTGTTGTGAGTTCAGTCCAGTTTGCTATTGAGGTGAACACCGACCGGTACTCCAGCTCGTTCCCCTCAGACACATGACCCACAATGGTGGAGTCATTAGAGAACTTCTGGAGATGGCAGCTTTCTGTGTTGTAGGTGAAGTCCGAGGTGTAAAGGGTGAAGAGGAAGGGCGAGAGGACGGTGCCCTGGGGCCCCGGTGCTGCACCTTATCACCTCAGACTGACAGCCACGCAGCCGCACGTACTGCGGGCGGTCAGTGAGGTAGTCAATGGTCCAGGCGGCGAGATGTCGATCCACACCTGTGTCCTCCAGCTTCCTCTGCAGCAGCGCTGGTCTGATGGTGTTGAAAGTGCTGGAGAAATCAAAGAACATGACTCTCACATCACTCCTGCCGGTCTCCAGGTGGGTGAGCACTCGCTGCAGCAGGTAGATGACAGCGTCATCTACCCCGATGTTGGGCCTGTAGGCGAACTGCAGTGGGTCCAGGATGTCGCTCACCACGGTGTGGAGATGAGACAGGATGAGCCGCTCCATGGTCTTCATGAGGTGGGATGTCAGGGCAACTGGTCTGTGGTGGGCTGGTTCCTTGGCGTGCAGTGTTTTGGGAACCGGGACCACACCGGAGGTCTTCCACAGGGTGGGGACCACCCCCAGGCTGAGGCTCATGTTGAAGATGTGGCTGAGGACCTCACAGAGCTCATCTGCACAGGTCCTCAGCAGCCTCGGGGAGATCCCATCAGGTCCTGCTGCTTTGCTCTGCTTCAGCCGCAGGAGCTGGCTCTCACCTCAGTCGGAGTTACAGTGAGGGGGGAGGGGGGGCTGAGGTGTCAGATGAGGTGGGCTGGTGCTGGATACAGTCCGGGGAGAGGAGGGAAAAAGTTCAGGGTGCAGTGGAGGTGACCAGGGGGCCGCCCCAACATTCTTTGGCTATTTTGTATCATGCATTACTTGGTCCATATATGACATACTGGGTTGAGGTTTGGGAAAACACATATAGAACTAATACTAATGTAATATTTATATTGCAAAAGAAAGCTATATGAATTATCAGTAATAAGCCATATCGGGAGCCAACAAATCCGTTATTTGTTGGTTTGCAAATTTTAAAATTCTGGGACTTTGTTGATTATATCACTATACAAATTATGTATAAAGTCAAAAATAAGCTCTTGCCTAAACATGTTCAGGATCTGTTTAAAATGAGGGATTCCTGCTACAATTTGAGAGGAACATTAAATAAGAAACTAAAGCCCCGGTCACAACCCACCGTGCGTTTTTTTTTTTTTTCTTCGTACGTTTTCTGCGGATGCCACGGCCACTACGTTTTTATGAAAACGTACGGAGGCAGTAGCAAGAGGAGGGAGGGAGTACGTTCAACGCACGTCTCTAGGAGTGTAAGGATAAAGAGAGTTGACAATAAAGCAGTGTGTGTGTGTGTGTGTGTGTGTGTGTGTGTGTGTGTGTGTGTGTGTGTGTGTGTGTGTGTGTGTGTGTGTGTGTTGGGGGGCTGGTCGCTTTTCTTTTTTTATGAGCGGTACCGGAGCGGCAGGTGTTTTTCGCCGTCGGCGATGCATGAGCATATCCAGCCTGCAGCGGTCAGTTGTACGAGTGTTTACTTGCCTCGAAAAGTTAAAACTAGTTATCAGACTGAAGCTGTGGAGTGTCTGTGTTGCTGACGTTTGGAAATAAAGTCCAAGTTCAAGTGAGAAGCTGCGTTGTGCATGCAAGTCTGTCGGCCTCCATAGTATGTGGTGAGTGCCGTAATCCGTACTGCCTACGTACGGATTTGGTTAATTCAATAGTAATTGAATGAAAATGTGCCGCTTTGAATCCGTACTGAGGCAGTGCTCACAACGTGCGTCATCTGTACTGCTGGTGAATCCGCAGCCTGACCGCAGCGAAAGTTCTGCATGCACTAAAACCTCTACGGCGTGTCTGCGTGTGTCTGGGTGCTCCTAAATTCGTACTGAGGCAGTACTTACGACGTACGGATCTCCAAATTTAGCCCACGTTTTTGCAAGTAGACTGCACGCACGTGCAAGTACAGCGGGTTGTGACCACGGCTTAAGGATCAGAACTACTGCAAAAAGTCATTGTGTTTCCGTTAAGGGTGTTAATATTTGGAATAAGTGTCCTGATAATATTAAGTTACTTGGTACCTTAGTCAGCTTTAAAAGACTTTACAAAAATAATATACTTACTCGTTATAGTTTGGAAAATTAGGTTTACCATTTTGTTGTTGTGCTTGGGTTTATGTACTGTTGCTCATTTGGTTATGTTTTAAAATTCTGGTGCACTGAGTTGTTTTGTTTGTGCACATTTCTTTTGTATTGTTGTTATGAGTATATATGTTTATATGTGGGGAGTTCAGATGCAAAATCCAGTATCTTTAAAACCATAAATTTCCTCATGTTTATATGCATACATTCTGTACTTTATGTTTTATGGTATATGGGGAGGGTATCTATAAGCTTTATTTCTGCCTTCACCCTTTCGGCGACACGGATTCATTATACGTTGGTCCTTTTATGAGTGTGTTATTGTTTGTGTTGTTGTTCTGTGTGCCAAATAAATTAAATTCATTCATTCAATTCATTCATTCATTCATTCAGGGTGGAGGCCGTCCGGCATCAGCAAGCCACTGCAGTCCCAGAACAAAGGCCAGTTATCAATAAAGCTAAAGCCTTGTTGTCTACAAAATTGCGCCAGCCACCTATTTAACGATGTCAGCCTGCTAAATGCCTCATCAGTACCCCGGGAGGGGAGGGGACCAGAGACTATTAATCGATGCCGACACATCTTTCTGGCAAGGTCACAAGTCCTCTCTATGTCCATGTTTGTGACCTCTGAGTATTTCATCCTGACATCATTGGTGCAGACGTGAATAACTATGTGACTGTATCTGGTGTCATGTTCCTTTTTCTGTCTTCCCTTCTGCAGCGTCAGCACCCTAAGATGGGATGCAATGTCGGGAGCTCTGGCCCCAGGAATACATTTAACATCAGCCGGCGCCTGTAACCTTACTTTGCGGGTGATAGAATCCCCTTTCACTAAAGTTCAGCGTTTCGGCCTGGAGACAGGAGTGGAAGTCACTTGTGGGCTCAGAGAACTTACATCAGGCAAATCCAAGAAGGAGAACCGATTCACAGTTTGCAGTGGTGAGCGTGATCAGGGTACCACAACTGGGCACCAAGCCCTACGGGGCTTCCTCCGCCTAGCCACAGTCTAAAAGCCATCCTCCACAGCCGGTATTTCTAGGCTGATGCTAATGGGCATGCTAGCCGGCCCAACACTAGCCTCATCTGGAGTGCCCGTAACATCTAACTCCACTGAGCTAAGAAGCTGTTCTAGCTTATGGATACAGCTCTCTAAGAGAGCCACCCTATCTTCCAACATCACGCAGGATTTACGGAGGGTCTAAAGTAGTGTACTTTGTGCACTAGGAAATTCAAGAGTATAGCCAAGCAAGCACAAGCTAACCAATAATGAATAAGCTAACTACTCCTAAGGCTCACACAGGATTCACACAGATGTAAATAAATGAATTAAAATTCACAGCAGTTACACTGAAAAAGTAGCAGAAGTATTTGACTTGAGGAACAGTATAAAAAGAGGACGATGCTGAAGGTAAGGCATGATTGTTCAAACAGGCAGGAGGTCAGGAACACAATGAGGCAGGCAGGACTATGGAACATGAAGAAGAAAGTTGGAGATAAGGCACAAGGCACATCAATCTGGCAAGAAACCCACCCAGTGAGCCTTACATAACCCAGGTGATGAGCTGCAAATTAGGAACAGGTGTGTGTGGAAAGAACGAGAAGAAGAGTGTGGCCAGAGAGAGTGAAACACCCACCACCAACAACCAAGATACAGACAAGAGAGATAGAGACAGACAGACCCAAGCAGAAAAACCCAGCAAGAGAATAAACACACAGAAAACCAATGAATCAATCAAAAAACAACAACAAAACAGACCAGAAAATAAAACAGACAACGACAAAATCTCAAACGACCATGACTGTGAGAGTCCGGGAGCCGCTGCACCGTAAAAACTGGACCACCATCCACACACTGGGCGGTAGGCGGGGGAACAGCCAGAGGGCAAAAAGCTGGAATGGACTGGTTTGATATGACTGACATGAAACGTGGGGTGGATTTGCATGGACCTTGGGAGATGGAGACAAACAGAGACAGGGTTAATGATTTGAGAATCCTGGAATGGACCAACGAACCTAGGAACCAATTTCTTGGGTGGTCCTCTCAGGGTAAGGTGGCACGTGGATAGTCAAACTTTCTGTCCAGGATCATACGGGGGCGCGGTGGACCTCCTTCGGTCAGCAGCGGTCATGTAGGCCACCGCGGAATGTAACAGAGCCTTTCTAGCCCGCTCCCAGGTTTGTTGGCAACAGAGAATCAGGCCAAGAGCTGAGGTAACAGAGGAGTTAAGATTAACAGGTGGAAATAAAGAAGGCTGATGACCATAAACTACATGAAAAGGAGAGAAACTGGAGGATGCTGAGGGTAAACTGTTATGAGCTTGCTCTATCCAGGGAAGTTGTGATGACCATGATGCTGGGTGTTGTGAGGTAAGAACCTGGAGACCCTTCTCAAGCTCCTGATTAAGCTGTTCGGTTTGCCCATTGGCCTGTGGATGGTAGCCCGAAGTTAAGATGGATGTGACCCAGAGGAGACGGCAGAACTCCCTCCAGAAATCTGAGACAAATTTAGTTCTGCATTGCTGTCATTCTGTCTTGGTTGGGCCTCACCCTGAGTTTATCCTGTAGTTCCTGGTTCTGCCTTTTCTCTCACCCTCTAGTCTTGTCTGCTTTTTACTTACCCTCCAGTCTTGTCTGTCCTCTGGTATTTGCTTCTGGGTTTTATTCCTATATTGTCTTAAGTCTCAGTTGCCTGTGTCTTGTGTCACTTTGTATCTGCCTCCACATCATGGTCATGTATATTCTGTTTCTCTGCTGCACCCCGGTGTCTCAGTTTAATCATTACATCACTTCAGTTTGGTTCCAGCTGTGATTAATTTACTCATCAGACTTTCAGTATTTAGTCTCACTTGTGTTTGTGTTCCTTGGGGGTTCATTGCTTGTCTTTGTCTGCATGGTGGGTGTTCAGTGTTCAGGTCTGCTGCCCAGAGTTTATGGGTTTTTGCTCAACCTTTTTAAATCCTAGTTTCTCCGCTACTCCAGTTTGTAAGTAATTTATTCTGTTTTTTGCACTTCCCTGAAGACTGACTGTCTTTGTTTTCTGCTTGCTGTCTCTCGCCCTGGATTCCCATCTCACTCAGTGGAAGAAGACTGAATTTTTGTTGTTCCTACAATTCACCAGTTTTTGTGTCCTGCACTCCTATTGTAAATAAATTCTACTGTTTTGAAATTCATTCCATGTCTGGTCCCACCTGCATCTAGGGTATATCCTTGAGTCTGTTCCTGGCACCCTTTATCACAACATCGATAGCACAATCATATTCATGATGAGGTGGGAAAGATTTAGCATTGGCTTTGCTGATGTTGGTACCCCCATGAGGTCTGGGTTTGAACCCGGCAGTGTACATTCAGATTTGAATAACCAAGCCAGACCCCAGGAAATTATCTCTCCCTTAGACCATTCAAAGTTGGGACCGTGACGTTGGAACCAGGGGTGCCCCAGATTTGTTGGGTGAGTCATATTATCAAAAATGTGGAAACTAAATGGATTATGAATGAGTCCCGGAAATAATAATTTTTACAGACTGGGTGATTTGACCCAATTCATGGCCATCCATGGCACATACCACCAGAGGGCGTGATAGCTTAAACAGCTTAAGGCGTAGGGCCCTGGGAAGAGAAGACAAAATCAGATTGGCATCTGAACCAGAATCAACAAAAGCTGAAACAGTTACAGTAGAATGACTAGATATTAATTAAGCCAGGATAACATTTTGATCTGAAGTAGAAGTGATGGAATTAAGACTCACTGGTTAGTCTGACCTTGACCGCATGGTGGCACCCCTGGCCTGACAAGTGGAAAGCATCCACTTAAGCATCCTGATTCCACAGTAGAAGCAGAGTCCATCCTCACTGTGACACCATCGGCCCGTTGATGACCGACAAGTGCGTCCGTGTTGCATGGGCTCTCGGCGCTGTGACGAGGTGATTCGGCCCAGACGTGAGTTGAGGAAGATAAGCGGTTCGGTGACATGTTCGGCCGGCATTCTGGTTGTCAAGCTCCTCTGCGAGGTCAGTCCAGCAGGCATCAGTTGGCATGGATGACCAGCGCGATGAACTCATCGAGGTCCTCCAGGAGGTCGATGGCGACGAGCTGGTCCTGGACATTGTCTGACAGCCCCTGGAAGAAGACATCTAGGAGTGCAGCTGGGTTCCATTCGCTCTTGGCGGCCAGGATACGCAAGTCTATGGCATAATCAGCAACATGGCACCTGCCCTGCTTGAGCTTCATGAGGGAGCGCACAGCTTCGTGTCCCGCAAAAGTGTGTTGAAACACCTGTTGGAGTGCCACTTTGAAGGCAGGTAGTGAAGCACAGGTGGAGGATTGTCTACCCCATTCTACTGTAGCCCATGTAACAGCACGACTGGTCAGGTGAGTTATCATATATGATATCTTTGTCTGGTCGGACGGAAACATTGATGACATAAGTTCGAAGTGCAACTCACAACTCACAGACCAGTCTCTGGTTGCAGACCACAGGTGAAGGTATGGAAGCCAGTGAGGCTGCTGACAGCCCTGGAGGTGGTACACTGGAGTTACTGGAAGCTGTGGAGGAAGTAGCCTGAGGATTCAGTCTTGACAGTAGTTGACTCATCTGAGCACTTACAGATGAAATGAAAGAGTCCTGGCGTTTAGCTAGCTCAGTAAACCCGGAGTTAAGCGCAGTGAACTGGTTTTCCTGCTGTGCCAGTTGCCGACTATGATGGCGTACCACCAGCTGGAGCAGATATGAGCCCCCTGTGTTCATTGTTGGCCAGATTGATCTGACAGGCTGGTTTGGTCAAAAATGGTTGGACACAAATGCAAGGCTCAAACAAACAGCTGTGATTAGCAAAAGGCTTTACTGGTGTGGATAGCAGTGGTTGGTAAACGAGAAGGCAGTCCAAAAAACATGATGCAAAAGGCATAGATGTTCAAACAGGCAGGACTATGGAACACAAAGAACAGAGTTGGAGAGAAGGCACAAGAAGCATCAATCTGGCGAGGAACCACTGCACCGTGAGCCTTACATAACCCAGGTGATGAGCTGCAAATTATGAACAGGTGTGTGTGGAAAGCACCAGAACAAGGGTGTGGCCAGAGCAGTGGTGGGCACAGCTAACCAAAAAGTTAGCTTCAATAACAGCTAACCAGAACACTAAAAAGTTATTTTTTTGTAAAGCTAAACCGATAAACCACCCAAAACTTTATTGGAAGCTACAGCTAACTGTTAACTTTCAGGGTTGTCTCCAGTACACTTGCAACTACTAACAAGCTGATTTTGAGTTTTAACACCACAATCACTTCTAGTAGCGACCACAAACCCAAACAATGAGTCAGCACTTCTGTCTATGAGTGCCCTGCCCCCTGCTGGAAGCTCCTGAGAGCAGCAGCTCAGAGGAGCAGTAAAGCTCACTCGCATGCATGCACGCACAAAAACGTTATTCCTTAACAGAATATAGCTGTCGCTGTGAGGCAGAGGTCTTGGGAAATAAAGCAGTTTTGACTTATAGTTTTGATTTTAAAAAAATTAATCCAGATAGAATAACTCCATTCATTTCAATTCTGTCATTTGTACAAAGTTAAAATATAACACATATCTTTTAAATTTTAAATAATGCACTAAGTCTGACGTTTTGTAACAAACACACATGGATGTCAAAGGGATTATGGGTAAATGAGCCTCCGCTAACACTGATTGGTTGACTCATTCATTCTATGTAAAAATCAACACGTTAATGTGATGTAATGTGTGTGTTGGTATTTACATATAAATGTGCTTTTGTAAAATGTGCAATTTTATTCATATGTAAAAACAAAAAGCCATTTGCAAAGCCAAAAGTCAAGTTGTGATTACCGTCTGATATAACCGGGGTCAAAATGCATAGAACACTGCCATCTACTGGCACCCAGACGCTCAGACTCTTACCCATAATCCTTTGTGTACCAGTTTTTTTTTCCAACGCACCAGAGAGTTGCTGCAGTTTAAACAACAGAATCTACAAGGACAGTCATGTCAAGTTGTGATTACCTTCTGATATAACCAGGGTCAAAATGCATAGAACACTGCCATCTACTGGCGCCCAGATGCTCAGACCCTTACCCATATTCCTTTGCGTACCAGTTTTTTTACCAATGCACCAGAGAGTTGCTGCGGTTTAAACAACAGAATCTACGACGACAATTGTAAATGAACATTATACAACCAAAATGTACATTTTTATTTCTTTAGCTGCTACAAGAGGCTGCAACAACTCTCAGGCGCGCAAAGGATTATGGGATATCTCAATACTTCGGCGAATACTGCAATGAACACTACTGGCCAGTAGATGGCCAGTACTGTAGTAGAGACCGTGAAAACTTGCCAAAACAAATATTTCAAATAATCCGTGTGCTACATTTAATCTGCGTGGAATTTAATAATGTTGTGTAATCTATTTCATTGGTGTAAAAAAGTGATAAGTTTAGAAAGGCCACTCATTTTGGGTGGAGTTACTGACCCTGACGTGTATAAAATGCATTGTCCAGTGTAAATTCTTTGAAGTGGTCGTGGTGATGCCCGTGACGTGATCTGCGTGCTGCTTCCTTTTGCTGGCAAAATAAAAACTGTTGTTTGTGGGACTTCAACTCTCTCTGATTTTTGTGGACACCGTTAAGGAATAGATTTTATGATTGAGCAGCTTAGACTCATGTCTGGTGAGTAAGAACTTTGTTCTAAAAAACTTCACAACAATAAATGCAAACAGAATTTCAGACGTCTTATATATATTACGCTGGAACATAGACGACAAACAGTGTTGTAGGACAATAACCAGGATGTTATAGGAAACAGGAATTGATTGCAACTCACAGTGATTCTAATTGAAAATAATGTAAAAGCAACCTGAGCTTCTTCTGGCATTTTTACATAAAACAAACACAATAACAACGTCTATAAACCCAGAGAATATATTCACGAGAGTTTTAGGCACAATATACAAATAGTTTAATGCTGTTGTCTGTGTGGAGCCTAATCAGAGCGTCTCAAATGCATTTCTTCTGTCGTGAATGTACTGACTGAGATTACCCATAATGCACCTGGACACAGCATGTCCACAGTAAAACCTTCTAAATTAGTGCAATACTTTAAAACTAAAACATATAGCTGATGTTTTCACTTTATAAAACTTCAAAAGTGATGTTAATTTAAATAACATGTCCAAAATTAGTTTGGTTAAAATTTTAACCATAAGTTAAAACTGTATGCCTCTGGATGACTTGGGTGATATTGCCGGTGAGTTAGTATGGTGTCAAGAGCAATTACCTTGTGATCAGCTTTTAATGGCAGAGGATAAAGCAGTTTTTCCTGAAACCAGTTCTCATCTATTTACAGAGAACAGAGCTGTTTATCTGCTACAAAAGATTTAACAGGTAAGCGTGAAAATCTTTAATATCAGACTTAACAAAGGTTTTTAACTGTTTCAGATTTATCCACTTCACCTGCAAAAACATGTTAGTGATCTAAAATTGATCGGACTAAAACTTATTGGAAGATAATTGGTCCGATGATGGTTTTCAAAGTTATCTGAAAAGCTAATCAGATAATAAAAATATTAGCTACGATAATTTGCAGATTAGCGGAACTGTGCCCTACACTGAGCCAGAGAGAGTGAAACGCCCACCACCAAGAACCCAGGGACAGTCAAGAGAGTTAGAGACAGACAGACCCAAGCAGAAAAATCCAGCAAGAGAATAAATGCACAGAAAACCAATGAATCAATTAAGACAAGATAAAATCAGACAGTACCTTCTGCCACCCTATGCTCCTCTTAAAATACTCACAGCAATTTCCATCCTTTTTCAACTAATAGTGACAGTTTTGATATATTTTTAGTTAAAAAAAAATATTGATTGCATTGTTAAGACTTTAACATATATCCGTAATTCGTCATTAATGACTGGGAAATTTCCTTTCAAAATGAAAATAGCTAAAGTGATACCACTGTTCAAATCTGGTGACAAATGTTATTTTTTTTAAAATTCTAGGCCAATCTCCCTCTTACCACAATTTTCTAAAATTCTGGAAAAGGTATGTGTCATGAGGTTAAATGATTTCTTATCTAAATCTCATATCCTTAGCGAGCAGCAATACGGTTTTAGAAAGAATCACACTATTTCATTGGCTGTAATGGATTTTGTTGAACAAATTTCCAAAGCGATTGAAAATAAGCAATATACTGTAGGTTTTTTTTATTTATTTATTCATACAAACCATTTCATACTGTAGATCATACCTTGCTATTGGACAAATTCGCTCGTGAACAAGACCTCAAGATACTTAAACGCCTCTACTTGAGGCAAGGACACTCCACCATCCTGAAGAGGGCAAAGCACCTTTTTCCGGTCGAGAACCATGGCCTCGGATTTGGAGGTGCTGATTTTCATCCTGCACGCTTCACACTCAGCTGCAAACCGTCCCAGTGCACCCTGAAGGTGAAGCCAACAGAACCACATCGTCCGCAAACGGCAGAGACGAGATTCTGTGGTTCCCAAACCAGACCCCCTCTACACCCTGGCTGTGCCTAGAAATTCTGTCCATAAAGATATTGAACAGAACCGGTGACAAAGGGCAGCCCTGGTGGTGGCCAACATGCACTGGAAACAGGTTTGACTTACTACCGGCATTGCGAACCAAGCTCCTGCTGCGGTTGTACAGGGACCACAGGGTGCCCCGAGGGACACAGTCGAACGCCTTCTCCAGATCCACAAAGCACATGTGGACTGGTTGGGCAAACTCCCATGAACCCTTGAGCACCCGATGGAGTGTGTAGAGCTGGTCCAGTGTGTCATGACCAGGACGAAAACCACACTGCTCCTCTTGAATCCAAGGTTCGACTGTCAGTCAAATTCTCCTCTCCAGTACTCTGGAATAGACCTTACCGGGGAGGCTGAGGAGTGTGATCCTCCTGTAGTTGGAACACACCCTCCGGTCCCCCTTCTTAAACAGAGGGACCACCACCCCGGTCTGCCAATCCAGAGGCACTGTCCCCGACTGCCACGCGATGTTGCAGAGGCATGTCAACCAAGACAGTCCCACAACATCCAGAGACTTAAGGTACTCAGGACGGATTTCATCCACCCCAGGAGCCTTGCCACCGAGGAGCTTTCAAACTACCTCAGTGACTTCGGCCTGGGAGATGGATGAGTCAGCCTCTGAGTCCCCAGTCTCTGCTTCCTTTTGGAAGACATGATGATGGGATTGAGGAGATCCTCGAAGTATTCCTTCCACCGCCTGACAACATCCCCAGTCAGGGTCAACAGCTCTCCACCGGCACTGTAGACAGTGCCGGTGGAGAGCTGCTTCCACCACCTGAGGCGTCGGATGGTTTGCCAGAATTTCTTCGAAGCCGACTGATAGTCCTCCTCCATGGCCTCCCTGAACTCCTCCCAGACCCAAGTTTTTGCCTCTGTGACCACACGGGCTGCAGCATGCTTGGCCTGCCGGTACCTGTCAGCTGCCTCCGGGGGCCCACTTACCAACAAAGACAAGTAGGACTCCTTCTTCAGCTTGACGGCATCCCTTACTTTCGGCGTCCACCACCGGGTTTGGGGATTGCCACCACGACAAGCACCAGAGACCTTGCGAACACAGCTACGAGTGGCCACATTGACAATGGAGGTGGAGAACATGGTCCACTCCATGTCTCCAATCTCCCCTAGGATCTGGGAGAAGCTCTCCCAAAGGTGGGAGTTGAAGACTTCGCTGACACAGCATTCCGCCAGTCGTTCACAGCAGACGATACGTTTTGGCCTGCCAGGTCAGACCGGCTTCCTCCACTCCCAGCGGATCCAACTCACCACCAAATGGTTATCGGTCGACAGCTCAGCCCCTCTCTTCACCCGAGTGTCCAAGACACGTGACCGAAGGTCAGATAACACAACTACAAAGTCAATCATTGACCTCTGGCTCAGGGTGTCCTGATGCCACATGCACTTATGGACACCCTTGTGTTCGAACATGGTGTTTGTGATGGACAAACTGTGACTAGCACAGAAGTCCAACAACTGAACACCACTCTGGTTCGGATCGGGGAGGCCGTTCTTCCCAATCACCCCCCTCCGGGTCTCACTGTCGCCGCCCACATGGACAGTGAAATCCCCCAGGAGAACAATGGAGTCCCCAGTCAGAGCACTATCTAGTACCCCTCCCAGGGACTAAAAGAAGGTCAGGTACTCTACACCGCCGCTCAGCCCGTAGGCCGAGACAACAGTGAGAGACCTGACCCCGACCTGAAGGCGTAGGGACGCAACCCTCTCGTTCACCAGAGTGAACTCCAACACATGGCGACTGAGCTGGGGAGCAATAAACAATACTACCACAGCTCTCTGCCTCTCTCCATGGGCAACACCAGAAAAGTGGAGTGTCCAGCACCTCTCCAGGAGTTGGGTACCAGAGCCCAAGCTGTGCATGAAGGTGAGCCCAACTATCTCGAGTCGGTATCTCTCAACCTCCCGCACAAGCTCAGGCTCCTTCCCCCTGGCAACGTGACATTCCACGTCCCAACAGCCAGAGGCTGTGAGTGCAGACCAGGTCGCCGAGCCACCCGCCCTCGACTGCCACCCAATCCTCTCTGCACCCGACCCCCATGGCCCCCTCTACAGGTGTTAAACCCACAGGAGGGTGGGCCCACGTCGCTCTTTCGGGCTGAGTCTGGCCGGGCCCCGTGGGCTAAGGCCTGACCACCAGGTGCTCGCACGCGAGCCCCAACCCCAAGCCTGGCTCCAGGGTGGGGCCCCGGCTCCGCCATAACGGGTGACGTCTCAGTCCTTGATTTTGTACTGGTCATGGGAGCTTCTGAACTGCCCTTAGTCTGACCCATCACCTAGGACCTGTTTGCCTTGGGAAACCCTACCAGGGGCACAAAGTCCCCGACAACATAGCTCCTAGGATCATCCCGGTATGCAAACCCCCCCACCACGATAACGTGGCAGTTCAAGGGGGAGTATTACATGATGTTGAAACTGAAATTGTAACAGATACAAAATTTTTGATGTTTATATTGATGATAAATTAAGCTGAAAAACACATTATGTTAAATCTAAAATGTCAAAAGGCATTGCAATTCTGCATAAATTCTTTGGCCATTTTAATCAAACGTTGCTTCTTCCATATATGACATACTGTGTTGAGGTTTGGGGAAATACATATACAGTAGTGCTCAGAATAATAGTAGTGCTATGTGACTAAAATGATTAAGCCAGGTTTTGAGTATATTTCTTATTGTTACATGGAAACAAGGTACCAGTAGATTCAGTAGATTCTCAGAAATCCAACAAGACAAAGCATTCATGATATGCACACTCTTAAGGCAATGAAATTGGGCTATTAGTAAAAAAAGAAGTAGAAAAGGGAGTGTTCACAATAATAGTAGGATCTGCTGTTGACGCTACAAACTCAAAACTATTATGTTCAAACTGCTTTTTTTAGCAATCCTGTGAATCAATAATTAGTATTTAGTTGTATAACCACAGTTTTTCATGATTTCTTCACATCTGCGAGGCATTAATTTTGTTGGTTTGGAACCAAGATTTTGCCCATTTACTGGTGTGTTTGAGGTCATTGTCTTGTTGAAACACCCACTTCAAGGGCATGTCCTCTTCAGCATAAGGCAACATGACCTCTTCAAGTATTTTGACATATCCAAACTGATCCATGATACATGGTATGCGATATATAGGCGCAACACCATAGTAGGAGAAACATGCCCATATCATGATGCTTGCACCACCATGCTTCACTGTCTTCACTGTGAACTGTGGCTTGAATTCAGAGTTTGGGGGTCATCTCACAAACTGTCTGCGGCCCTTGGACCCAAAAAGAACAATTTTACTCTCATCAGTAGACAAAATATTCCTCCATTTCTTTTTAGGCCAGTTGATGTGTTCTTTGGCAAATTGTAACCTCTTCTGCACGTCTTTTATTTAACAGAGGGACTTTGCGGGGGATTCTTGCAAATAAATTAGCTTCACACAGGCATCTTCTAACTGTCACAGCACTTACAGGTAACTCCAGACTGTCTTTGATCATCCTGGAGCTGATCAATAGGGTGAGCCTTTGCCATTCTGGTTATTCTTCTGTCCATTTTGATGGTTGTTTTCTGTTTTCTTCCATGCGTCTGTTTTTTTTTTTTTTTTTGGTTGTTTTTTTTTTGTCCATTTTAAAGCATTGGAGATCATTGTAGATGAACAGCCTATAATTTTTTGCACCTGCGTATAAGTTTTCCCCTCTCCAATCAACTTTTTAATCAAACTACGCTGTTCTTCTGAACAATGTCTTGAACGTCCCATTTTCCTCAGGCTTTCAAAGACAAAAGCATGTTCAACAGGTGCTGGCTTCATCCTTACATAGGGGACACCTGATTCACACCTGTTTGTTCCACAAAATTGACAAACTCATTGACTGAATGCCACACTACTATTATTGTGAACACCCCCTTTTCTACTTTTTTTTTTTTATTAATAGCCCAATTTCATAGCCTTAAGTGTGCATATCATAAATGCTTGAACTTGTTGGATTTGTGAGAATCTGCTGAATCTACTGGTACCTTGTTTCCCATGTAACAATAATAAATATACTCAAAACCTGGATTAATCTTTTTAGTCACATAGCACTACTATTATTCTGAACACTAATGTACAAATAAAACTAATCCAACATTTCTGTTGCAAACCAAAGCTAGAAGAATTATCAGTAAAAACCATATCAAGAGCCAACAAATCAGTTAATTGCTTGTTTACAAATTTTTAAATACTGGGACTTGATTGATTACATCACAATACAAATTATGTATGAAGTGAAAAATAAGCTTTTGCCTCAACCTGTCCAGGATCTGTTTAAAATGAGGGATTCCAGCTACAGTTCGAGAGGAACATTGTTATTTGAGAAATCAACGATCCAAACTACTGAAAAAAGTCATTGTGTTTACATCAGGGGTGTTAATATCTGGAATAATTGTCCTGATAATATTAAAATACTTGGTACATTGGTTGGTTTTCAAAGGCTTTACAAAAAGAACATATTGACCAGTTACAATTTGAAGAATTGGATTTACCATTTTTGCTATTGTGCTTGGGTTTGTGCACTATTACTTGTTTGGTTGTGTTTTGAAATTTTACTGATTAAGTTTAATTGTTCATGCACATTTTTTTGTATTGTTATGAGTGTATATATATATATATATATATATATATATATATATATATATATATATATATATATATATATATATATCTATATATACACACACGAGGTCTGTGAGAAAAGTATCCTACCTTTTTATTTTATGCAAAAAATATATGGATTTGATTCATATGTTTTTACGTCAGCCAAGCTTGAACCTTCGTGCGCATGCGTGAGTTTTTCCATGCCTGTCGGTTACGTCATTCGCCTGTGGACAGGCTTTGAGTGAGCACTGGTCCACCCCTCTCGTCGTGGTTTCATTGCGAGGAAATGGCGGAATGATTTGGGCTTTTTTTCCATCAGAATTTTTTCAGAAACTGTTAGAGACAGGCAGCTGGAAACCATTCGAAAAATTTATCTGGCTTTCAGTGAAAATTTTACGGGCTTCACAGAGAATAAGGAGTGTTACTACAGCTTTAAGGACGCCCCACAATGGCGCACGGCGTGCCGCGCTCCGAGCCGCCATCGAGAGGCAGAAACCACCACATCATTTCTAAACGGATGGCTGTGTGGAGCCAGGACCGTCGTGTGCAATTTCTCTGGTTATCACAAGAGCTGGACATCAGCCAATTTCCGGCAGATTTCACTTTTAACAAGAGATTTTGTCATGGAAAGCCGCGCGGAGGCTTCACGCATCAGGACCGATTCGCTGATGAAGCGAGACAAAGGAACACCTCCGTTTCGGAGTGTTAGAGGACAAGTTGGGACATGTCCAGTTCTCCACAATTTCTCTTATACTCACTCGACTGGTAAGCACTGAAAGCCGAGATAGGCATGTCCCAACTTGTCCTCTAACTCGCTGTGAAGCCCGTAAAATTTTCACCGAAAGCCAGATAAATTTTTTTCCAGCTGCCTGTCTCTAATAGTTTCTGAAAACATTCTGATGGAAAAAAAGCCCAAATCATTCCGCCATTTCCTCGCAATGACACGACGACGAGAGGGGTGGATCAGTGCTCACTCAAAGCCTGCCCACAGGCGAATGATGCAACCGACAAGCGTGGAAAAACTCACACATGCGCACGAAGGTTCAGGCTTGGCTGACGTAAAAACATATGAATCAAATCCATATATTTTTTGCATAAAATAAAAAGGTCCGATACTTTTCTCACAGACCTCGTGTGTATATATATATATATATATATATATATATATATATATATATATATATATATATATATATCTCAAATCAATTTTATTTATATAGCGCCAAATCACAACAAACAGTTGCCCCAAGGCATTTTATATTGTAAGGCAAAAGCCATACAATAATTACAGAAAAACCCCAACGGTCAAAACGAACCCTTGTGAGCAAGCACTTGGCGACAGTGGGAAGGGAAAACTCCCTTTTAACAGGAAGAAACCTCCAGCAGAACCAGGCTCAGGGAGGGGCAGTCTTCTGCTGGGACTGGTTGGGGCTGAGGGGAGAGAATCAGGAAAAAGACATGCTGTGGAAGAGAACAGAGATCAATTACAGTACTAATGATTAAATGCAGAGTGGTGCATACAGAGCAAAAAGAGAAAGAAACACTCAGTGCATCATGGGAACCCCCCAGCAGTCTATAGCAGCATAACTAAGGGATGGTTCAGGGTCACCTGATCCAGCCCTAACTATAAGCTTTAGCAAAAAGGAAAGTTTTAAGCCTAATCTTAAAAGTAGAGAGGGTGTCTGTCTTCCTGATCTGAATTGGGAGCTGGTTCCACAGGAGAGGAGCCTGAAAGCTGAAGGCTCTGCCTCCTATTCTACTCTTAAAAACCCTAGGAACTACAAGTAAGCCTGCAGTCTGAGAGCGAAGCGCTCTATTGGGGTGATATGGTACTATGGGGTCCCTAAGATAAGATGGGACCTGATTATTCAAAACCTTATAAATAACAAAAAGAATTTTAAATTCTATTGTAGAATTAAGAGGAAGCCAATGAAGAGAGGCCAATATGGGTGAAATATGCTCTCTCCTTCTAGTCCCCGTCAGTACTCTAGCTGCACCATTTTGAGTTAACTGAAGGCTTTTCAGGGAACGTTTAGTACAACCTGATAATAATGAATTACAATAGTCCAGCCTAGAGGAAATAAATGCATGAATTAGTTTTTCAGCATCACTCTGAGACAAGACCTTTCTAATTTTAGAGATATTGCGCAAATGCAAAAAAGCGATCCTACATATTTGCTTAATATGCGCATTGAAGGACATATCCTGATCAAAAATGACTCCAAGATTTCTCACAGTATTACTAGAGGTTGGAGTAAGGATCTGGTTAGACACTATGTTTCTAAGATCTGTGGGGCCAAGTACAATAACTTCAGTTTTATCTGAGTTTAAAAGCAGGAAGTTAGAGGTCATCCATGTCTTTATGTCTGTAAGACATTCCTGCAGTTTAACTAATTGGTGTGTGTCCTCTGGCTTCATGGATAGATAAAGCTGGGTATCATCTGCGTAACAATGAAAATTTAAGCAATGCTTTCTAATAATACTGCCTAAGGCAAGCATGTATAAAGTGAATAAAATGGGTCCTAACACAGAACCTTGTGCAACTCCATAATTAACTTTAGTCTGTGAAGAAGATCGACTCCCCATTTACATGAACAAATTGTAATCTATTAGATAAATATGATTCAAACCACCGCAGCGCAGTGCCTTTAATACCTATGGCATGCTCTAATCTCTGTAATAAAATTTTATGGTCAACAGTATCAAAAGCAGCACTGAGGTCTAACAGGACAAGCACAGAGATGAGTCCACTGTCTGAGGCCATAAGAAGATCATTTGTAACCTTCACTAATGCTGTTTCTGTACTATGATGAATTCTAAAACCTGACTGAAACTCTTCAAATAGACCATTCCTCTGCAGATGATCAGTTAGCTGTTTTACAACTACCCTTTCAAGAATTTTTGAGAGAAAAGGAAGGTTGGAGATTGGCCTATAATTAGCTAAGATAGCTGAGTCAAGTGATGGCTTTTTAAGTAATGGTTTTATTACTGCCAACTTAAAAGCCTGTGGTACATAGCCAACTAATAAAGATAGATTGATCATATTTAAGATTGAAGCATTAATTAATGGTAGGGCTTCCTTGAGCAGCCTGGTAAGAATGGGGTCTAATAGACATGTTGATTGTTTGGAGGAAGTAACTAATGAAAATAACTCAGAACAATCAGAGAGAAAGAGTCTAACCAAATACCAGCATTACTGAAAGCAGCCAAAGATAACGATATGTCTTTGGGATGTTTATGAGTAATTTTTTCTCTAATAGTTAAAATTTTATTAGCAAAGAAAGCCATGAAGTCATTACTAGTTAAAGGAATACTTGGCTCAGTGGAGCTCTGACTCTTTGTCAGCCTGGCTACAGTGCTGAAAAGAAACCTGGGGTTGTTCTTATTTTCTTCAATTAGTGATGAGTAGTAAGATGTCCTAGCTTTACGGAGGGCTTTTTTATAGAGCAACAGACTCTTTTTCCAGGCTAAGTGAAGATCTTCTAAATTAGTGAGACGCCATTTCCTCTCCAACTTACGGGTTATCTGCTTTAAGCTGCGAGTTTGTG